>NW_022602789.1:0-34902 GCF_008692095.1 Etheostoma spectabile | reverse complement strand
GAAAATGAGAGTCCATGCTCGGTTCATGTAAACAATGGAATTGGTTTTACATAATTACTTAAGGATTTCCTAAACACCTAATAGCAAACAAATATGGCCTAGTCAAAGAAAAGGCCACATGAGGTCCAATGCTCTTTAGTGAAGATGTTTTTTTTTTCTGTCATGCACAGTTCCCAGCCCAATTGACTGTGTAAGACTGTTGCTGTGATAAAACAACATTTTAGGCCAGTGTATTTTTTCATGTTGTTGTTTTATTTGTTCTTTAGTGGGGCCATGCCACTAGATAAAATAACACAGCCATTGTACACAAGTACATTTTTCAAATACTTTACTTGAGCATTTTAATATGATGCTGCTTCAATACATTTCAGAAGTGGATTTACTAGTTAGGTTTAGATTAAAATACCAGATTTTTATTGTCACTTGTCAGTAGAAAATGTAAGGGACATTTAAAATATGATAAAATTTGTCTATCTAAGAGACAATGAAGGAAAACTGTAAATAGAAAAAGACATACAACATAAATATACTATACTAGCATAGATATACTGTATATATGTACATTCAAGGCCTATTTGGCAAAACAGGGACTATTTCACACAGAATGAATACTGCACAGGGAATTGAATTATATTCAAGACAGCGTGTGTGTGTGGTGTGTGTGTGTGTGTGTGGTGTGTGTGTGTGTGTGTGTGTGTGTGTGGTGTGTGAGGAATTAGGGGTTCAGAATCAGGGTTAGCGGATAGAATTAGTTAATGGTTAGGGTTAGGGTAAGGGTTAAGGTTAAGCATTTAGTTGTGATGGGGTTAGGGAAAGGGCTAGGGAATGCATTATGTCAATGACAGGTCCCCACAAAGATCCGTCGTTGACATAATGCATTCCCTATACACACTATGTATGTGTGTGTTTTTCATTCAGTCTAATTACCTGGAGTAAAAAAGCCATTACACAGGATAGATAGACATTTTCCAATCTGACTTTTTCCTACTATATGGGTTAACTATTACCTGTGCTACCTGTACCTTCCATTGTCTTTGGGTCATAATGTACTTAATAACCGAGACACGCTCAATTTGACCATCTTGATTTGTGTGTTTCAGCATCCTGTATTCTAAGGTCAGGAGCAAATGAATGACAATGGGTTTGCATAATTAGTTCAGAGAAGGAAGGGAGAAAGTGAATAAAACTGAAGGAAAGCTAAAGATTTGAGATGCGTCTGAATGAACTGCAGAAACAACAGCTGGAACTTTCAAAGGTAGGTCAACTATCTTGTGCCTTAATTCATTTTTTTCTATCTTCTTCTTCATAAATAATATGACCTCTTCCTTAGCCGCCAAAGAATTATAGCACTGAAATTGTTTGATAGCTTTCACTTACCACTTAGAATTAATCTGTCATATGTGTGAAAAATGTAAATACATGTTGAAGAAAGTTGGATGCTATAACCTTTTATCCTGTATGCCAATAACTTGTTACTGTATCATGCCCGGAATAAAAACTTGTATTCCCCAAATGTGGTTTTAACACTAATTCCCATCCCAGAGTTTTTTCAGGCATTTCTTTCTTTTGAGCAAAACTAGTTTTCTGCCACTGATCCTGGTCCTTTTTTTTTGCATGTTGAGAAGAAATGTATGTGTTCTGCATCTTTTTGTTTTCAGAATGGAGAAGACACTGTTGTTCATGCTCACTCTCTCAGGTGAGAGAAATGATTTTGTGTGAAAACTGTGTAGTAACATCACCTCAAACTATCATATCAATCAATATTTATAGAATGAAATCACATTATAGCTGACAGTTTCCATAAAACGTGATCATTACATACTTTTAATTCATTATAACGGTTTTATTTGTTGCATGGTTATTGTATTACAGTAGAATGCATGGCTGTGCTGTAAATAAAACAGTTCTTTGTCCATCAGGGTTGTCTACTCTGTCTACACACATCATCAGAGAGTACCACTATGTGCCGAGATTAATGACCTGGGCTGAAGCTCAGAGTTACTGCAGAAAGACGTTCACTGACCTCTCTACTGTGACCAATCAAAAGGACAATACATGCTGCTGAGTGTATTGCAGGCCCTATGAAATACGCATGGATAGGGCTTTATGACGTCATGTCAGGGTGGAGGTGGACGGTGGGAAATGCAACCTTTGAGTTCAGTAATTGGAGCAAGAATAATTCTAACAATGTAAAGTTGAATAACTCCTGCACTGTGATGAATGCAGATGGGAATTGGTTTGACAATAATTGTATGGGATCATATCCTGCAGTCTGCTATTATGGTAAGAAAGATGTTTTACTGAGTTCAGTTCCAAGTTGCTTAATTAGAATTTTAGAACACTTTAAGCCAGAGGAAGAGAAAGGTTATGTATTTGTTTAAAATGCCCTCAAGTCTCAACGTAATGGGATCATAATCATGGTGGTAATTGTTTCAGTAATTTTTAGTTTGAGTTTTATTTGTTTCAAAGAACATAAAAAACAAATGACATTTGAGGAATACAAAAATACATAGGGTGAGGTAGAAACCGGTAACTTGTTATACAAAGAACAACCAAAGAAAAATGTAATTAAAAGAAGTACATGTAGAGAAACAGAAATAATTGCCAATACAATTGCAATTACAATTAAAAATAACACCTCACGCAGTTTCGATGGCAGGCCATTTCTAAGTCTATTTTTTATAGATTGAAAATGACACAGAGTGTCACAAAATGACACAGAGCAACCATTAAATGTATATTTTCATAACATTATATAACGCCACGAAATTTGATAGAGAACAATGAAGATAAATAGGTTCCACTGCCACCTATAGGTTGGGCATGCTCTTGACAGCATTGACGGCATATATATAATATATATATAGGCCTACATATATGTGTATATGTATATATGTATATATCTGTATATTATATATATATATATATACACTGTATATATATACATACTTACATATACACATAGACATACATGCATATATGTGTACATATACCTACATATATACGGGTATGTGTAAACAAACACCTTTCTGAAAACTGACAGCTGTGCACGATGTTATTCCTGAAAACTGAATGGGTTGAAATGTCCAATTATGAAAATAGCCGCAATGTGTTAACACAGTGCAAAGCTCAGGCAGGCAAACAAAAGCCTGAAAATCCAAGGCGTACGCATAATAGACAATCTGAAAAAAAATGTGGCGGTACTGCAGGCTGACAGCAACAGGTGTGCTGCAGGGAGGCCAGGTGATGGGACTGTCAGGAAGGGGCCCAGTGCAGGACAAGCAGAAGGGGCTGGATCTGGAATGGGGGGAGAGTTTCTATGTGGAAGGGAAAATGAAAATAATGTGTAATCAAGAGCTTGCTGTGATAGACACCAGAGGGGAAAATATCCCAAAAATATTGAAATGACTGACACCACAAAGAATACAAGTAGGTCTATTTCAATCACAAAAATGTAATCATCATAAAAATGAAAAACTGTCAGCACTTATTAGAGAGTAAAAGTTACCTTGGAAACCAGTGTCTTTCTAAATCCGATTGACACCCTACATACTGTCCTTATCGTCTCTCTGTTTTCTTTCAGACGAAGGTCCTTCCTTGTACATTTTAGTGAACAAGAGATGAATTGGTACGAGGCTAGGACATACTGTAGGTCCAACTACACAGACCTTGTCAGCGTGAAGAACATGTCTGAGAATAATGCCATCAGCTCCTTGTTGTCAGGAAAGACCTGGATCGGTCTTTACAGAGGGACCTGGTCAACTGGTCGGACAAGACCCGCAGGAACTTTAATAACTGGAACCAGGGCCAGCCTGACAACATTGGGGGGACTGTTAAATCTTGTGCCGCGGTGAACACAACCACAGGAACTTGGTTCAATGTTGACTGTGGGGCAAAGAACCATTTCATCTGTCAAAATGTGTCTTATCCACCTCCTCAGAAGAAAACAACGTTGAAGTTAAAGTTCCAGTCTGAGGCCGAGCTGAATGATCCTGCTGTTCAGCAGCAGATTTTGGAGCAGGTACAGTTTGAAGCTGCTAAAAACAACGATGTTCAGGAGCGTGCCTATGTTCTCTCAGCCCTGACCCTAACCCCTAACCCGAGATGATCACCATTTCTGCAGCAATGGATACAAGTTCACATATCCAAAACATAAAATACGATTTTAAATTTCCAATAAATAAAAGAAACACATGATATAACAGGATAGTAAGAAATTCCTGGGTTATGTTTTCATGTTCATTACATTATCTGCCAGTGGGGGGAAATCCAAGGGAGATGTGTGTCAAAAACTGTAATAAAGTGATATTTACAGTTTTTATTCCTTTACAGCTGCATGCTAAACTAAAGAACCATGGATTACCGGACTTTAAACTCCGCTGGATTCAGACGGATGGGCATACTTTTCACAAGGAAAAGGAAAAGAAAGGAAGGTATTCCCGTTTGTATTAATTAATTTTATGTATTGTTTGTTACTTGATTGCAATATTTAAAGCAATAATTTGACATTTTTGGAAATGCACCTGTTGTCTGTCTTGCTGAAAGTTAGATCAATAGCACTGTCATATATGTTCAGTGGCTACAATAAGCAGCCGGAAGGCTGAGCTTAGGGGCCATTTGTTATTTATGGAATGGACCACCTAAAGAAAATGGAGGGTCATGTTTTTTTTTTCTTTGTTGAGGGGAGGGTCATCCAACTTTTGTAATCTAGGGGGGAGGGTCACCCAACCTTTGTATTCATGAAAACAGTAAAATCTCAAAGTGCTAGTCACTAGCAAGGTTTTAGTTCAAAAGCACCAATGTATGAAAACATAGCAGCCCAGACGCAAGCTTTTATTTTGACGGCCTGAGACGGGAGGTCTCCAGGCTGCAGCAATACCTAACTCCAATATCCTTTCGTGATTATTTGTGAAATTGTGCAAACAACAGCCTTTTCAAGTCATTTGAGAAGGAAGGAGTGGTGGCATGCAAGCTCCCAAATTGACGCAAATTTACCATAAGAAATGGAATTTTGGATAATGTTCAGCTTCGGCAGAATTACAGCGCTATCCGAACATCTTTACCAAGCACAAACCAGAACAGTCTCGATAATTGTTGGGGAGGGTCATGCCTTTTTTCACAATCACTTTAAGAAATGATTGGCTAGAAAAATGGACTGTTGGCAAAGGGAGGGTCAAGTCTGTGTTGACTCAAGACCCAAAACTACTCCGGTAGCCCCTAAATAAAAAAACAAACAGTCCCATAGCACAAAGACTGGAAACAGCTTACCCGGCTCTCTATGAGCTCCTGCACACGTTTCTGTTGCATGTCAGTCGCATGGCGGCTGCGTGTCATTTTCTGTCTTTGCACACCAGAACGTGCCTGACACGCTGCTACTGCTGCCAATCCTTGACTGGACACATGTATGTTTCCCATTGATACAATGAAATAACAGCGTGTTCTTCAGTAGTATACTTCATGTTAAACATATATATACTGATTTGATAAGCAAAGACAACATCGGCAGTATTGACAGCAAAATAGCCTACAGAGTATTTGTTCTATATTGACAGGTGCAACATTTGAAAATCCGTCATTTTTTTTTAACCCTCATGTTGTCCTCGGTCAAATTGACCCATTTACCTATGTCCTTTTGATTACCCAAAATGACATGATTGATTCCACACAACGCTCTTTGTCAGCACAAATCTCAACTTTCATTAATTTTGTCTTAATTTATAGTATTTGAAAAACAATTGAAGTGGTTTTGAAATAGTATTGAGTAAAGTTGACATATTCCAGTCTGTGATTATCCATCAACATACATTCCTTTAATTTTAGTATAAATAATTCCTAATTTCTGCTTTTCTAACTCTTTTTATTATATTATATTATAATTTCCTATAAATGAGGTTTATTGACCATAAATTCCAAAATAGCTGTAAAACTAAAGTTATAAGTTAGTGTAACGTAATGTTAAACATCAAAACAAGTAATAAACGTTGAAAAAATGTTGAAAAAAGGGACAAAAACATGAGAAAAAGATAAAACCATTGATAAAAAGCATCAACAAAAGTGTTGATTTTCAATTTTGACGAGAAGACAACACAAGGGTAAATTACATACAGTACATATCTGCATTTATGTCAAAACCTGGAGACTTTCAGACATTAAAATGTAATTTATTAAATGTATTTGTGTCAAAATGACAAACATCTTTTCGTATTCAAATTTGCCTGGAACGTTTCCAACACGCTTGCGTATCGCTTGAAAATTAGGTGTCGTACTATTTCTAGCATGCACGCGTTTTCTAAGACGTAAGTGTCGCGCAGACAGTGTGCAAGCTCTAACCTGTTAACATAGGAGCCAGAATCAAAACGAACACGCCACGCAGCTGACACACTCACGCCATGCAGGCAGTGAGCAGGAACCCTGCAGGCAACGTGTTATCTTGTTTTATACTGCTCCTCGGTAGAGAATACCAACCACAGCGAGTAACTACTCAACTCAGCTTAGCACAAAGACTAGCAACAGGGGAAACGGCTAGCATGTGCTGGCCGGTTAAACAAACACAACATGACATGTTAATTCTTGAGACGTGCTCCAGTACTTTGCGAAAAGCCAGCTAGCTTTTTTTCACCTGCTTCCAGTCTTTGTGCTAAGCTAACTGTCAGCTAGCTGTAGCCATACATTTACTGGACAGATATGAGAGCAGTATTGATCTTCTCATCTAACACTCTGCAAGAAATAAATTATCGTTATATATGTATACATATATATATATATATATATATATATATATATATATATATATATAAATGTATATAAGTGTACATATGTATGTATGTATATATGTGTACATATGTATGTATGTATATACTGTATATGTATGTATATTTATATATGTAGGCATATATATGTATATATGTATGTATATTTATATTCAATTCAATTCAATTTTATTTATAGTATCAATTCATAACAAGAGTTATCTCAAGACACTTTACAGATAGACCACACTCCAGAATTTACAAGGACCCAACAGTTCTAGTAGTTTCCTCCAGAGCAAGCAACAGTGCGATGTATATATACTGTACATATGCATACAATACATATAGACACATATACCTAAATATGTACATATAAATACATATGTTTCTGGGTTTCACATGTGTGACTTCCATTTTTGTCTGTTTCAGGGTCGGGCGGCTGAGTGGTGATTGTGCAGAGGACATCCTGTCTTTATGTTCCCGTTCCTGTTTCAGTTTGAATTACATTTTCTACACCATCAGTGGTAAATTGCTTTTGTGTGATCTGTGGAAATTTAAAATGAAAAAGCTTTTATCAAGTGTATTTTTAGGTTTCTTTTTCCTCCAATGATTTTGTCACTTTTTCGACGGTTGTCGACTTTTTCTGAGCTTTTTAAAATTTTCTGTTTGTGTTTTTTTTTTTCAGATTTTTAATTTGTCACTTTTTTGACATTTTTATTACTTTTGTCAACATCTTTTCACTTTTAGTCACTTTTATTGAATTTCTTTTTTTTTTTTTAAGTTCTTTTACCAATAGCTTTTTTCTCCAAATGCTATAAAATTGACAAACACCCAAATTCAATGAAAGTAGTTTAGATTATTTATCTAACTTGTGAGGAACGTTGTTGGGAACGATCCACGCCACGTTTTTGGAAAATTTGTTTGAAAGAAACCCGAACACAACAGGATGTGTTGGCTTGCATGTTGTGCTTCAGTACATTATATGTCTCTGTTCTCTGTTCTCGCAACACTTGCATTGCAAAATATGTGTTACTCAGAATGTTTAATCAACAGGATTTTCGGCATGTTTGCTGTTATTTTCTTTTTTTTAAATGCCGATTTTGCTTGTGACTTTAGCACGTTGTGAGGTTTGACATTTTTTGTTCATGTCATATTTAAATGTTTTATGAGTGCTTGCTGATTCCTTTGAAATCCATAAGCTGCATTCTTTTTTTCTGGCTTTGGAAGATGTGATCCTGTTATGAGCAGCATCATTCTGTAGTCAACAATCAGTGATTCTGTGTGTTTTGTGTTTTACCTTTTGTAGGCCTATATAAAAGATGGAACATGAAAGTGCCCATGTTATGAAAATGTATTAATAATATATATGATTTGGGGTGTTATTTTGTGTCTCTGGTGCTTCCACACGCATATAAACTTGGAAACAAAACTACCCATGCTGTTCTGAGTGAGATCCGGTTTCTGAATCTCCTCTGTCTTCAGTCTCCGGGTGATCTTTTCAAAATCTACACGGCTTTCTACGTCACTAGAGACAAGTGGCTAACCGTAGCTAGCTCATTCTCAATGGCGAAGCACTGCTACAACAGCCACTAGTTGACCATCATCTCCAAAAGAACTACTTCCTGTCCCTGTTCTGCAGATATTCCACAAGTGGCCCTCTTCTAGAAGAAGTCTCCCAGCTAATCCTGCCTTGTACCGACCAAAGCTGTAGAAAGAGTTATCTAGCTGATGTGATCTTACCTAGCTACTGAGCATGTGCAAACAACAAAGATAGTATAGAAGTGAGATGTCTCACTCTGTAGCTAAAACAGAGACCTAAACAGGATCTGCCGCAATTTTGCAGTACAACCCAATATGGTGTTTATTGAAAATGAAACCATGGATACCTATACTGGTACAAGCTCAAAATACAAGTATGAATCTGAAAATGAGCAGAATATTGGCATTTTTAAAATTATTTTACCTTGTATTAATAAACCACCCACATACACACAGGGAGAGAGAAAGAGAGAGAGAAGATTGTAATTGTGCTTTTGGCAAAGTGATTTATTGTTATCATAACCCTTAACTCAAAATTTAAGAAATTAGGTAATTGTGTGTTCGATTGAGAGGCCTGCATAGTGTGTGTAGAAAACAAAGATTTGATTTTTCCTGCAACTCAAGATGAAACAAGGGATTCAACAAAGAGAGTATCAGTTATGAATTCAAATAAGAATAAGTTTGAAATGTGTTGCTCTCTAGCACAAGGACAGCAATATACATATACAGATAAATAGAGAAGCAAAATAATGAAATAATAAGTTATATAAAAACTAAAATAAGAATATAATGTAAATATAAACAATACTAGAATGCTTGTAGAGACAAAAATTACAAGGTAAAGTGAAAGTAGTGTGATGTTAACAGTGTACACCAGTCTTATATACTGTATGACATGATAAGTAAATTAAAGTAAATAGCAGATAGTATAACCTCTGCTTTTCGTAAGAATTCCTTGAGTGCAGTATGGTTTTTGTGGCTGGTGGGGGCATCTTTCCCCACAGAAAGCATGCTAGAGTGAAAAAAAAGACCACTGTTAAAGGTGAGATTAATCCACTTCTTTCCAAAGTAGCATCACCTGCTGAAACAAGACCAAGCGGACATATGATTAAATACTTCAAATGTAATTGAGTTCATTTGCACGGGATCTAGTGTGCACTACGATGGATTAAAAGATTGACTGCCATGTGTAAAATGTTCACAATACAGATGATCTGATCAGCCCAAGAGTAGAAATGTCCTTGCTGACTTTGACTTATCAGATTGCAAAGGAATTTCTGTCAGCACAATAATTCAAAATAGAGAAGGGCAATCAAATGTAAATACAATGACAAGTTACCTGATACATTTTCTGTTAATCAAGTTTCTCTAAATAGATTTTTGTGAACACCATTTATTCTGCTACAAAACTGAACAAAAGGGATTGCAGAAAGAGCAATCATACATCAGTTGTTTACAACAGGAAACATTAATCAACTATAAAAAGAAAGTAGCAATGAAATAATATGATCCGATATATTACATTATAATAATGTATGATTTATGCAACTCTTTAACTTTATTGTTTCTTTCTATTTGTTTCCAGTTTAGGTCATTTTGTGCCCTGCAAAGCTACACGCACACACACACACACACACACACACACCACACACACACACACACCACACACACACACACACACACCACACACACACACACCACACACACACATGCATACACACAGTTAGGAAAGGCTTCACCCAAGTTATTGCCTTCTCTGTTTCCAGTTCAGGTCATTTTGTGCCCCTTGCCAGTCACCTGCATAGCCACACACACACACACACGCGCACCACGCACACGTACACGCACACGCACACACACACTCACACACTAAATACACAAAGTTAGCAAAGGCTTCACCATTGTTATTGCCGTCTCTGTTTCCAGTTCATCCTCGTAAGAAACGCACAGCCAAACAGTGGTGCCGAAGACAAACTGATTTAGTAGCAGTGTAAACTAGAAAGCCGAAGCCTGCATCTCTGCTTTATCAGCGGTGCTCCATCTTGCCGTGGGGGACACAAGAACTCATTTAAGGTGTTGCCACAGATGGTCTTGCACCAGCTGATAGTATGGATGAAATACGATCGCATTGCTACTATTTTATTTATCCCCGGTAGTCTGCCTGTGCTTCTATGTCTGGGCCTGAAGGTGTGTCAGTAGGTGGATACGAATGCTGGGTGTGACTGCCATTTGAATGCTCTGTGACTTGCGGTGGCACCTGCAAACACACAGCAACTGTGCTTTCATTAAAAACACACACACAGACAGTGCCGGTAATGAGAAACAATAGTGGAACTTGTTGTAAAGAAGAAAATCATTACCTTCCAATATACCAATGAGGTATGTGTGTGTGTGGGTGTGTGTGTGTGTGTGGTGTGTGTGTGTGTGTAACTGGGATTTTAGAAAAAGTGAGAGCATTTTGTCTGATCCTCAGTACTTCAAAGGGCTTTTGAGGATTAAGACTTGGTTAGGGGGTTAGGCTTTATTGGGTACGGTATTTTTTTTAATGGATCAACTAACTATGTGTAATGTAAAAAATCTGTGGTAATCCACAGGAAATTACCACAAAACTTTAGGTTCTCTGAACTAACAGAGCCTTTATGGTGCAGGGTTTTCAAGCCCAGGTGGCTATTCAACTGCAGCAGGCAACTGAAAACTCTCTAAGAAACCCATTGTATATACCTGCCTAAGATTAAACAGCAGGTGGAAAAGTTAGCAACTAGAAAGTCAACCACTGCCCTCAAGATGCCACAAAAAATAATTGCAGCTTTAATGACTAGTTTATCATGCAAGCCCGAACATCCCTGAGGACTTTTTTCGGTACCATTCCTCTTACTATACATATTTTAATGCTACATAAAGTACGTCTGGCCGTCATTCAGAGAACCATAGTTCATGCCCACTGTCATTAATTCTCTACCATCTATGAAATGGCTCAGTTCTTATTTGCTTGAATCTGATCATGCTTGTTATTAAGGGGCATGGAAACAGATTTCTCACAGATTTTCTTTATTTGTTGTCTGTATTTTTCTTGCCAATTACCACTACAGAACAGGACCATAATCAAAACATAGTGTAGTAAGATACTGTACATGTTATTTACTAACTCAAACAAATTAAGGGCCAATGGAATTAGGGCAACTCTGGTCCTCACAAGGATAGACATACAAGTACATTGTTGTGTGTGGGTTTTATTTAACTGCATTTGTGGGGTCCAAAATCCAGGAATACAGTATACTTATGGGGTCATTCACAATCCGATTCTTTTCCTAATTCTTTTTTTCTTTGAGTGAACGCAATGTCCTCCTAAGTGAAGTAAAACAACGTTGTGATGTGAGGGTGTTCCTTTATTTAAGACTCCACTTCTTTAATGTTCCTTGAAGCAGAGTGTTTTATGAGTGTTTGAAAGCAGATATAAAACCCCAGTGCAATTTCCACAATGACACTACTCCCATAATGCCTAAGAGGGGAGGAGGGGGAGTTGCCTATTTAATTTGGTTTATGCTATAACTCAGTTCCCCTCCCTCTTTTCACAAGCTGTTGAAACAACTGTTCTTTTTTCCCTTTTCCAAAAAGGAATTCAATAGAAGGCCTTTAATGGGACTAGTAATGGATTCCAGTTGACAATAGCTCAATCTCCATTGCTATAAGCTGTTTTCGAACCTCCTCTCTTGTTTCATTTGTGTTCCATAATGTAGGTTTAATGAAAGTGTTTAATGTCATTCAGATTTGCTATAGTCATTTCACTCATACTGTTGAGGCTGATTATGACTTATTGAATATTGGCTCAGCACACATGCTCATTAAGGGAGTTAAGTTAATAAGGTGCAAATAGGAAAGTAACTTTGACAAAAGTCAGTTGGCAGCATTGGGAACGCGGAATGCAACAGAACCAGTGATAATGACAAACAGAAGAAAGCACAGATAATATAGTATAGGATTTGATAAGGGGATGCATCTAAACTCATATTTTGACTTACTTCACCTTGGCTGATGCAAAGTTTGTCTCCACATGAAATACTTAGTGAACTATATCCTATCAAGTGGCATCATAGGTGACAGCAGTGACGTAAAAATAATAAGTGCTTGCCACTTGTCAGAGGAGTCACAAATTGTGTAAATCAAAATTGACACTGATTAGGCTTGTATACATAATTGTCTCTTTCACACATGCAAAATGACAAAATTTGACAAAAACGGCAGCACGGTGGCTACGTGGGTAGCACTTCTGCCTCACTGCAAGAAGGTTCTGGTTCGAATCCAGGGCGTTCCGGACCTTTCTGTGTGGAGTTTGTATGTTCTCCCCGTGTTTGCGTGGGTTTCCTCCGGGTACTCCGGTCTCTTCCCACCATAAAAAGACATGCATCTTAGGTAGGACTACAGTTGAAACTAGCCAATGGCTAACACTGGCGCATTAACAGAAATGTTCATTAATGTGCATTGTCCTAATCAATTAAGATATAAATAAAATTCAGCTCTCTTTTGTGATTCCTGTAAATGTATTCAGGTGCTGCTTGGATCATTACCAACCATTTGCTGCACTGCAATTAAGCCTCATTTCACTGCATTTCACACAATCATATCTGATGAGTGTTGTCTGGAGCAGTGAGAAAAAAAACCCTGTCATCATTTGCAAAAGTCAAACTGTGACCTCTTTTGATGGAGGCGAATGTGCGGAAATCTACCTCAGTGTCACCTTTCACTCACTCGCTGTTTGACGAAGAAAAGACTGATCTGAATCCAAGCATGAGAGCAGGACCAGTTTTGATTGTAAGTGCTTTGTAATTGAAGTTTTGATAGCGGCTGTCATGGCAGCAACTGGATTGAAATTGAATATTGTAATATAATAACGTATTACTATTTATCCCAGTACCCTTGCACTATGCACATTTAAATAATTGTATTGATCTCTTCATTGCACTCATGCCTCTATATTGTTTCTGTTTAGAGTATGTATATATTGTGTATATATTAGTGTGTATATTTCTGTTTTGGTTGATATGTATGTGTAAGCACAGTGTGAGTAACGATGCTCCAAAGACAAATTCCTCGTGTGTGTACTCATACCTGGCGAATAAAGCTGATTCTGATTCTGATTCTGATTCTGAAAGGCACAAGACTGGAGAGAATGAAGGGCTTTCATTGATTGTTCCTTCAGGAATATGAAGGCCTAAGCACTCTAACACTTTTTCCTCAAGTACTATTTTGAGACTAGAGTACTATGCTACTTCATACTTCTACTCCACTACTTGTTACGTTTTACCACGCTTTATTTATTTGACAACTATAGTTACTTGTTTCTTTTCAGATTAAGATTTACATAAAATTCCCGATAATCTAATTAAATAAAATTCAAGATTAACCAATGGTTCCCAACCTTTTTGTCTTGTGACCCCTCACAAAAAGGCAGTTGTGTGTGAGTTGTCAACAGTTTCCACCAAAGAGACATTGGTTTCAGTTGAATAACTATGAGCCCATATTATACATTACACATTTTACCAAAAAAGGAAACATTTGATTTTTTTTATTTTCTCTCCCATTATCATCTCACAACCCCGTCAGATTTGTCTTTTGATTTATGGAATAAAACACCTCACTGCATATAACGAACTGAAAACTGGATTGATTAGCCACAACACTTCTTGATGCATCAGTAAAAATCAAAGAATATCATAATCATGTCAGTCACAGGGGCCTTTCATTCTGCAGGATGACACTTTAGCTGTTAGTACTTCTGTACGTTTTCCAAATGCAGGGCTTGAACATGTAACTGAGTATATTGAGTATAGTAGTATTGGTATTTTTACATTTTTAAGTAAAGGATCTGAGTTACTTCTTCACCACGCATTAAGAACACCATAATTACCCAATAGAGGACTACATCATTTTGTTTGCCTATGATAAAGTGCACAGATGTAAGTTTAATGTCATGTTAGAGCATTACATTATGTCAAATCTGTTTCCTGGTTTTGGATAATGTTATTTCACATCCCGGGAAGGAAAATCCAACACATGCTTTTCTTCCTGCAGGCCATCAAAATTCCTACCTCCCCCCTTCTGGCTAAAATATTGAACTCCAGCAAGAAACCAGTCCTTTTCCCTCTGCTTAGACACTGAAATACTGCTTAGGAAAAAAAATGGAAGGAGAGTTTAGTTTAAAGAGACGGACAGAGAGAGAATATGGGAGAGGAAGCAGACTTTGTGTATGTGTGCGAGTGTGCCCCCCAGGTGTCTTGTGACAGCAGTGGTTTAATAATGACAGGCACACACACCCAGTCCTCCCACGGCCCACAAAGCCACTGTTGAATAAGTGAATAAGTAATTGTTCGAGCTGGAGTCCCAGAGCTGCTACTTTTTTTAATGGCCTGCTGCCAAATATAGAGACAGTGTGCAGGGAGCAGAACGAGGATTATTACATAACTTCTGACCTCTAACTCTCGACATCCTCAGATGTTGAGTACAGTATGTACAGCTCAGTGTGAAGTGGGGTTACACTGTTGGTCGTGTGGATTGTTTTTTCTTTTTTTTTTAAACATTAGATTTGGCTGTGCAGGGTTGGCTTTGCGCATGGTGCAGGAGGTGCCTTCAGGTGGGTTTCTCTGAAACTCTTCAGTCTGGGTTTAAATGCATTTACTCACACTCTTCTATTCACTTTCAGGCACTTAGTTTTTCCTCCTCTCTCATCAACCACAATCACACAGACTCCACTTTATGTCTACTGTTGAGGGAATTCAGCATCTTCAACAGCATTCTACAGCCCAAATTAATTAGCCTACATGCGTCATATGGAAAGATGAACACTTACAGTATTTGTATAGCAACATTTCAACATATTTTTTACAGTCATGAAAATAAAGTTATTCTGCAAAGGGAGCTTTGATGGCAAAAAAAGGGCTGGAAACGCTGTCAGCCTCCTGTAATATGATGGATTTAACTGTCAACATCATGGGCAAAACACTGACCATAACGTATTGTTTTTTTCTTCGCAGCTTTTAGAGGTTTAAATCTGAACATGTAGTCTTTGAAATTGGATTTTTTCAAGCTCTAAATACAGCTGCGTTGCAAATATGTAATTTGTGGTCTGATGTGCTATTCTTAAGCATTTTAATGATATCACAAAATCTTTTGAAATATATTCATTTATGCATATGTTTTTCTGACATTGGCTACATTCAGTCATTAGATTTCTAAAATCTAATCCCAGCAACTTTCACCCTGTAATACAATAAAAATAATTGCAATATCACAATGTTAAATGCTCTATAAAAGTCCAAGACCCAAAATATTATAATATATATATATACACACACATACACTACTGTACACTAGAACAGATAGCTAAAGTCAAAATGGCTTTATCTTCAAATGTGATCAAATAAAACAACAAGCTGCTTATTTCCAGCTTAAGTCAAACTATAAATATTGTATACAGTTAATAAATGAACCAGTTTATATTATAACACCACAATATTAACCCACCTGTTGTCCTTGGGTCAAATTTGACCCTTTAAAAAATGTCTATATCTGAGACACAACTGATCACTTTCATTCCTCTGATCTTAACTATTAGTCAAAATAATTCATAATTTCTGCTTTTTTAACTCAAATATTAGGTGGGATTCAATGTAAATGAGGGTTGTTGACCATAATTCCAAAAAGTAGCGTAAAACTAATGGTAGTAAGGTGGTGTTAGTGAAAACTAAAAAAAAAAGTCTGAAAAAGGGATGAAAATGCAAATATTTGTCCCTTCTTGACTCGGGAGGACAACACAAAAGTAGTCCAACTATTGTTTATCAATCAAAGTGTCACAGAACATTAATTTGCTACTTTGCTACTCTTCTTTCTCATTCGCAAAGTAGCAACAATCCATTCAGCATTTAGTGTCCAGCCCATGAGTCATGAGTTGACCACATGATTATTTTACAACTAAGCCATACACAAGTTAGATACACAAGTGTGTGTATCTAACTAGAACAAAGTCAAGGAACAAGGATGAATGTTGTGTATATATATACAGTATAAGTGTTAAGAAGAGAGGAATACTGTGGGGAAACAGTTAGCATTAAATGACTCCTTTATTGCTCATATTTCCTTGGAAGCCTGCAGTACACCGCAGGACCCCGGTCTATCCCACCAGAACTGTCCGCCATTAGGTGTCCAGCAGTGTAACTGTTGGAATTACGTTTTGTAATTTGTATACTTCCCTTTTTTCTATTTAAGTAAAAGTTGTTATTTATGCTTTTATTTTGAAGTCATTTACAAGTTTCGTTGGACAGCTCTCGGGTGAGTTGTAGCCCAGCAGATAGCATGGACGTGTGTGTTCCGGTAAAGATTTCATGCTGGCTAAAGCAGACCTTGATGTGAGCGGTTGTAAGTATACCTCTGAAAACTCAAAGACTTCCCTTTCTTCGTAGCATCCACCCAACAAGGTATTTGTTTTGTTCATCTGCATTTTACTTTGGTAAATGGTATATTTTATTTGTATTTTCTCGTCAATGTTGTTTTATTAGTTTTCACGCTGGATTGGAGCGAGGACTTCAATAAACCAGTAGCAAGAAAATCATTTGTGTCTGCCTGTGCTTGGAGGGAATTACAGTGAAAACTGTTCATGGATGTGAGTGGGCATTAAGTTTATTACATTATTCAATTCATTTTATTTATATAGCGCTAAATCAAAACAACAGTTATCTCACAGCACTTTTCATTAAAGAGCAGGTCTAGACTGTACTCTTCTGATGTTATTTAAAGAAACCCAACAATTCCACATCATCAGTTCAAAAGATCAACGGACTTCTAACAATCTGCGCACGTACGGAGCTGCCATAAAAAGACTGACCAACGTGTGATGCAAAACAAAGGCAACATTTTCAAAACAAGCCATAAGTAACTTGGACACTTATAAGTCAAGAGTGGTCTAAGAAGAGGGCTTTGTAAAGGTTTGCCAAAAGAGTTTTACTTACATTGGTTACATATCTGCTTATGTAAGTTAACTGAAGCTTGCCATTACAGCCACATTAAGGTTCTTAAGTTATGGGTACATTTTTTTCTCAGTGAACTTTCTATACTTCAGTTGCATTGTTGAACTAATAAGTGAAGGCTATTTGCCATTTGATATTAAAGTTATTCAAGTGCTCCAAAGTGTTTTTATATAGAGTGTATTTTGACGATAATAATCAGTTAAATTAAGCTATTTTGCACATTTCCCAGTCTTTAAGTGCATTTTAAACTCTTGAAAGGCTGTTTTTGAACTAAAACCTATTGATCTGTTTCAACTTTAATGTATCTACATTTAAGTAGCATTTACATTTGATCTAGGGTTACAAAATGGGATAATTTAATGCAGTGATTGAGAATGTCAGAGCCAAATGAAACTACACTTGAGGTAAGGGACAGTGGTAGGGATAGTGCAAATTCTCAAGACCTGCCTGAAAAATGACAAGTGGCTTTTGAAGTCTAGCAAGAGGAAATTCAGCAACCCAGACAAAGTCAAAGAATCAGAACTTTAACACAGAAGGGTAAATAAATGCAAGTCGAACAAATTAAAGTGTAAAACAAAGGTTTAACTTATGACAAATGGAGAATACAAGTTAAATCTTCTAAGCAACCATTAACACAATCTACACTGTTAGACTTTTTATTGTATTTTTGCGGTAACTTACTGGCAACGTGTTGCCAGTAAGTTACTGTAACTACGCGATTACAGTATCATAACTGTAATTGCTTTTTACAGTATAAAAACCCTTACAGTAACTTACTGGCAACACGTTGCCAGTAAGTTACTGTAACTCCCCGATTACAGTAAGTTACTGGCAACACGTTGCCAGTAAGTTACTGTAACTACCCGATTACAGTATCATAACCGTGAATGTTTTTTACAGTATAATACCCTTACTGTAACTTAGTTTTACAGTATTAGAATACCCTTACTGTAAACTTAGTTTTACAGTATAATACTCTTACTGTACTTAGTTTACAGTAGTAAAAATACCCTTACTGTACCTTAGTTTTACAGTAATATAATACCTTTACTGTACCTTAGTTTTACAGTAGAAAAAGTACCCTTACTGTAACTTAGTTTTACTGTATAATACCCTTACAGTAATCATATTATAATTACAATTTGCAATAATACTGTAATTGTCTTGCTGTATTATAGTTTTATTGTAATTGTGGTTCACAATGTATTACACTATTTGGCATTGGCTGTACAAACAATTTTAAATATTTTACATAAATTCTATTGAATTTAATAAATTCCAAATAATTGACTTTAGCCCATGTACAAAAGTAATACATTTTTATTTCAGGTAAAAACATCAGGAACAAGATATTTTTTAACTCTGAAAGTGCAAAAGAACAGAAATTGACATACAAGTGATACTAAAACGATGTCTAAATATGCGCCAAAACACTGGGCAGCATTCAGAGGCAAATACAGTCTGAACAATGTAGTTACCATTTGAATTGACTCTCAAAACGAATTGAACATTTTAAATCCCGAAGAAAACTAAATAACCTGTATTTGCAAATGTATACAAATGTGGTGTGGTTGTTACCACAAAGCTGAAGTTGTTGGGCTTTGGAAGGAGGAACAGTCTGCTTAGAAGGATTTGTGAAGGCCGGACCCATAGTACTGTTGCTTGCTGATCCACATCTTCTGGAAGGTGGACAGAGAGGCCAAGATGGAGCCTCCAATCCAGAGATGCTCTGGTGAGGTGGTCCATACTGGACTGTATGAGAAGCAGAGAAATGATCATGAGTTTCTCTCATCTAAACTGTTAACAAACTTAAACTTGTGCATAAACAGAATATGACAGTATACAAAATAAGTCACCAGTAGTGAAGTCCCCAGATAATTCAAAGGTTCTTTCTACTTTCTTTTGCTGTCTGTCGATGGGTTTGGTGATGATGATTTGGAGCCGTTTCACAAAACTGATCTAACTAAGGATCTTCCTCTTAAGTAAAAGGTTAATCTCTGTTAGGATCCTTTCCAAAGGGTGTCAGAAACTTAAAATAATATGTTGACACCATCAGTGGCAAAAACAGAACTTTAGTGGACGAAATTGACGACGCACATTTGCCCTATATGATTACATTAGAACCCGGTTTGAAAGCTGCAGGTCACAGTGTTCTCGCTCAGTACTGGACCAACTTCAAAGATTGTTATTCTTATCAGTCACTTATACAAAAAAAACATAAGAAACTTTTAACTAAATTAAAACAACACTTTGTAGCTTTTGCTGCATAACTGTGACCTCTACTTACACAAGTGGTAAATTCAGGATGATTTAGTTATGTCATTGTTGGAGCAGGAAGGGTACGTAGCCGCACCACTTCATCGTACTGTGTAATAATTTTTCTGATGTTAACTATTTTACATCACACAAGAAAATGCTTACCTAGTTTGATGTCATCCACTCAAATTCGGTGAGCTGTTGGAGGAAGGTGGTGACTCTGGAGCACATACTCGTCACCTTTCTTTGGACGACTCTTCCCGTCTTGTAGCTTGTACCCACAGTAGCAGTGCACTTGGTGCCCTCATCTGGGTTGATCCTTAAGAAGAATCTTAAAAGAAAAACAGGTTTAAGATTTTCATAATCAAGAGCAGTCATCTTTAAATACAGCCCTTTATTCACACACACACACACACACACACACACACACACACACACACACACACACACACACACACACACACACACACACACACACGTATGTGTTTGTGGTTCCTGTTTAAAGGAAGTGGGACATTGCTCATTTCCACAAGAAAACCTATAGTTTGCCGTTAGTGATGTTTTTTCACATGTCTACAGAATATTTCTAATTCTTGAGTACACAGGTTGCAAAACGTATACCTGTACATACTTTTTGTTGTATGAGGATAGATTGTTGAAAGGGATCATGTGCTCCTGTGGGTCATGGGGTCAAGCCTTCTTCCAGCTTTCTTCTTCCTCCCATCTCTCTCAGTTGTTCCAGTCACTGGTTGTTGTTCTACATTTGAAATGATGAAAAATTATTTTTTAAAGTGCATGCATGGGGTTATAAATACATTACAACAAGATAAAAAAATGCATGCATTAGTATGCAGGTAACCAGTATAATGTAGGTAACTCTTATATTGTTAGAATAACAGAATGTTATGTGATGTATTAAAAGTTAATCACTATGCCATTATAAAGAGTCCTTAAATAATTTGTTTAACAATCTGTCAAATTTAAGTTCAAGGGCTTGGAAAATACATACTTTTCTTTTCCACCATAACCATGGTAGAAAGCAATAATACTACTGCAAAGTAAGGCACTGAGGCAAATCTTTGCTGGACATCACGATGGTTTTAAGTGGCCAACCCTGAAGCTAAGGCAAAAAACTGCTCTCCATAAATGCTGGAGGCACTGAATTTGCCACCAAAACTAGAGCTTAATGTGGTTAACGATGAATTAAATTTACCACACGTCTTTTGTTAGCTAAAAAAACTACACAAATATAGCTGTAATAAGTTGTGCTTAATCATTCTAAAACACTGACAAACCAACCAACAGAATTGGGAGTTTAACGTTAGCATTAACCGGAGGTAATGTTAGCCAAAATACGGCAACAGCAAGCTCATAAGCTAGCAGAACCGACCTTAAACTCCCAGAATATGGGTTACATTGTATTTCAGACAATGGTGTGACAAATAAAAAAGATGTGCCGAACAGCGAATGTAAAACGAGTAGTGTTAGCTTTACCGAACGTCGTAATTAGAGCTAGCTAATCCTCACCATGGGAAAATGTTAGGTTGGAGCGCGTCTGGTTTTCCTTCGGGGGGGAAGCTAGTTAACAGCTTGCTCTAGCCCAGCTATGACACAGGTCGGTAAGCTAACGTCGCCGCTTGCGAAGGCTATCAGCAGAGATTTTAATGTCACAGAATTAGCAAAGATTGATCTTACCTTAAGCTGCTCCAGCTCTCTCTGAGTAGAGTGTGTGTGACCGGACTCTGCTGCGCACGGACCAAAGCGGTACTCCTTTGATGTCTCGAGCCGCTACTTCTTTCAACACCTTTGAAGTATCTACCCGCTATTCTTTTGAAGTCGTGAGGTCATATCACAAAATTTATATTACCTTCACAGCTAAAAGCATAATAAATGTAAATGTAAATGTAAAATATCTTTATAAAATGAAATAATTTAATTGTATAGAGATATTTTATTTTTCCATTTAATTTCTATGCTTCTTTAACATTAACTAAATATTTTCTGTCTGTCTTATTTAACTACAGTATCACTACTGCTGTTGTTTTACAACAGACTACCGCATATTCAAAAAATACAGTAAATCACTGTAAATCAAATGTTACTACCCATAATGCAATGCATATTACAGTAATGAACCGGAAAAGAAAATTACGATATTTTACTGGGCATTTTGTGGTAAGTAACTGTAGAAATACAGTAGAGTTTAACAGTGTACCGCAAATTCAAAATATACAGTAAAGCACTGTAAATGAAATGTCAATACCCATAATGCAATGTTTATTACAGTAATTAACCGGAAAAGAAAATTATGGTATTTTACTGGGCCATTTGTGGTAAGTAACTGTAGAAATTACAGCAAAGTCTAACAGTGTACAGATCCTTTATGTGAGGATTTGCTTAATGATATAATCAGCGATGTCACAAGTCTTTCTGCAGATGTCCAGCGTGTTCAAGGTTTATTGTATCCAGAGCCGACTGGATACAGTCGATTGGATGGAAATATTCCAGAAAAAGAAGAGCAAGACTGGCCTGAAGTAGGGTCTCTCTTTGACTCAAGCACCTGTAAATCAAGCTCTGTCACTTCTATCTTAAAGGTCATCTCAGAGCATTCAAGCAGATCCTCTGTAAAATGTCAAGAAACTGCTGCTGCTGCTGCAAGCCAAGCTGTTCTGAAAGTGTCACAAGAACAAGAAAGAGAGCAAGCAGAACTAAATCGCCTAGAAGCAGAAGCTAAAAAGGAAGATAGCCGACCAAAAGGCAGCAGCCTTCAGGCGTCGTTTGAAGCGAGAAGAGGAAGACGTGAAATAAAGAATACATAGAGAGGAAGAGGAAGCTAAAATTAAAGCTCAAGTGGAAAATGAGCCTGCAGTTCTTCAAAGGCCTCTAGAGGAAAAACGGAGAAAGATAAAGCATTTGGAAGAAATGAAAGGTGTCAATGCAGGTGTATGATCAAGTGCAGGCCACAGAAGAACAGAAATGCATACTACAGCATGAGATGAAAGCAGATAATCACGAACCCGCGCCCACAAATCCTCTGCCCCTGCATTTGCCTTCTTAAATGTAAATGTGCTGTATTTATATAGCGCTTTTCTAGTCTTAACAACTACTCAAAGCGTTCATACAGGAAACATTCAGCATTCACACACATTCATACACTGTGGCCGAGGCTGCCGAACAAGGTACCACCTGCTTTGATGCTTTCAGATAAACACTCACACGCATTCACACTCCGATGCGCAGCACCGGGGGCAACTCGGGGTTCGGTGTCTTGCCCAAGGACACTTCCACGTGGGACTGCAGGGCCAGGGATCGAACCACCAACCTTCCGATTGGCAGGCAACCGCTCTACCACTGAGCCACAGCCACCCCTTCTTTACCACAAGCTATGATCACCTCCTCAAATGAAAGTGAAGCAGAGCTTATTAAGGTGCTGGCAGGTGCATTAAGTACCAACAGGATTCCAATTCATGAACCTTCAGTATTCAATGGGGATCCATTTAGATACAACAACTGGAGGCTTTTTTTTGAAACACTAATCGACCAGAAAAGTATTCAAGACAAGAAGAAGATATACTACCTCCGTAGATACATAAGTGGACAAGCTAAGAAGGCAATTGAAGGCTCTTTTCTACTCGTAACCAAATCTGCCGCTGTTGTGGCATGGGAGATTTTGGAGGAGAGACGCGGGAACCTATTTACAATTGCAAAATCCTACAGAGAAGCTGCAAGCGTGGCCGAAGATGGGCCATGGTCCACATCAAGGGACTGGAAGTTTTGAATGACTGCAATGAAAACAGGAAAATTCTTTCAAAGTTACCGGATTGTCTAACGGCAAGATGGAACCAGATAGTTATCGAAGTACAAGAAGAGAGTAACCAATTCCCCTCTTTTAGCCAATTTGTGAAATTTCTGACAAAAGAAGCATAAATAGCCTGCAACCCTGTCACATCATTGCAGTCACTGGAACAAGGAGAGGCAGAAAAACCAAAATACCAAAGACATCAAAGCTTTGGAGCAAAGACACTGACCACAAGTTCAAACGAAAGGATTGTCATAACGTGAATTTTCTGTAACAAGACTGGGCATACTTTGCACAAATGTAGGGAGTTCAGGGAGAAAACCATTTCAGACAGAATCAAATCAGTTCAAGCTGAAAGGCTATGCTTTGGTTGTCTCAAGTCTGGTCTCCAGTCAAAGAGCTGCCACAGCAGGATTGTTTGTAACATGTGCCACAAGCGGCATCCTACCTGTTTGCAAGAGGAGCGGGCCAAAGGTGAACAAAGACCATCACATGTCAAGCAAAATCTGATTCGAAAAAATCATTCAACACAACACGCAGAAACAACCACAGCCGCTATTTCAAACAGAATAATACTTGATCAAGCTAACAAGTAAACAGCTGCAATACTTCCTGTCTGGCTTTCATCTACAATTCAATCAGCACAAGAAGTCATTGTATATGCTCTGATTCTCAATGCGACAAAACTTTTGTTTTAAGTAAAGTAGCTGAAGCCTTGGAAGCAAACAAAGAACAAGTCAAGCTCAAGCTCTCTACTATGGCCTCAAGAGCCACAGCATTTAGCTCTCAAAGAGTAAATGACCTACAAGTGAGAGGGTTTTTACTCCAGTAAGAAGATCTCCTTACCACCAGTCTACACATACAAATTTATTCCGGCCAACAGAACTTATATCACCTGGGCACCCCAGGTAAAAAAATGTATTAATGTGCATAAAGAAGCCAAGAAAAGATGGAAAAATCTCCAAAAGGCATCAAATGACAGATTCAACATTCGTATAATATGTCACAAAAAGTTAGATTTTATTTCCATCATTTACACTTTCAAAATAACACAAAACAAAAAAATGGCATTTTCAAAAGAGAAGGCATCACGGAAAAAGACAAGGATCACTATGAAATGCCATTACCAACATTACCTAACAATTGACACTCACAATACAGGCCAGGTAAAAAAATGTATTAATGTGCATAAAGAAGCCAAGAAAAGATGGAAAAATCTCCAAAAGGCATCAAATGACAGATTCAACATTCGTATAATATGTCACAAAAAGTTAGATTTTATTTCCATCATTTACACTTTCAAAATAACACAAAACAAAAAAATGGCGTTTTCAAAAGAGAAGGCATCACGGAAAAAGACAATGATCACTATGAAATGCCATTACCAACATTACCTAACAATTGACACTCACAATACAGTGCCTGAACTGTCTAGAAAGGAGACTAAGGAAAGATCAGCGGTACTACTAAGACTACGTAAACTTTATGGCTGACATGATTTCACATGGCGATGCTGAGAAGGTCCTTGACAAAGAAATTGACAACAATCCTGCTTGGTACATTCCACATGATGGAGTTTACCATCTACAGAAACCAGCAAAAGTCCGCAGAGTATTTGGCTGTTCTGCCAAGTTTCAAGAAACATCACTTAATGACCATTTGCTCACTGGGCTTGACCTGACAAATACCTTGGTGGGTGTCGCTTCCAAAAGGGTTCTGTTGCAGTCATGTGCATAGTCGAAAGAACGTTCCACCAGTTTCATGTGAAAAGGGAGGATCGAGATTATTTAAGATCCTTATGGTAGAAGAACGGCAACTTCAAAACTACACCATCAATCTACAGAACTAAGGTCCACTGGTTCGGAGCAGCCTCATCTCCTGGCTGTGCCAACTTTGGCCTAAAACACCTGGCAGAAAAAGGGCAAGGTCACTTCATTCAACAAAATTTCTACGTAGACGATGGTCTAATGAGTGTTCAAACTGGGAAGGAAGCCAGAGGAAGAGAGCTTTGCAGCACTGGCAAATTAAGACTCCATAAATGTGTTTCTAACAGTGGGAATGTGATGGCAACCATCCCAGTTCAAGTAAAACCCAATCTACTAACAAGAAGAGGTGTACTCTCTATTGTAGCCTCTGTGTACAATCCCCTGGGGTTCATGGCACCCTTCATCCTTTTGGGGAAGAAAATACTCCAACATATGTGTAGAGAGAAGATTGGCTATATATACCTCTGAAGACTCAGGCTTTCCTTTCTTCGTAGCATGCAGCCAACAAGGTAATTGTTTTGTTCGTTATCATTTTACTTTGGTAAATGGTATTCCACGTGCTGTGCATGAGATGTTAAGCTAACATTGTTTCTATATTTTCTCGTCAATGTTGTTTTATTAGTTTTCACGGTGAATTTGGAGTGAGGACTTCAATAAACCAGTAGCAAGAAAACCACTTGTGTCTGCCTGTGCTTAGAGGGAATTACAAGCAGTCAGATAACATCTCAGCCTGTTCCGCTCTGTGCAGCCCCGAATCCCCAGATGATTGGGCTGTACATAAATAAAGATAAGTGCATCAAAAAAGGCCTCTGATAAACAGTAATATAAAGAACTGACAATTCAAAAAAGGTAGCTATTTAATAAATTTACCCCTGGAGATACCTTCACAGCTGGCAAAGTCAAGCTAACAAGCTTGCAGGCAATCGGTCATCTACCAAGTTAAAAACATATATATGCAAATAAAGATTAGTATATGCTGATCTTATATGCTGATCTATATGCTGATCTTTATCAGTCAATATAGTCAATTGACAATTCAAAAGAGGCAGCTATTTAACTTAACTCAGAAGTCACTTGACGTCAGCAATGGAAATGAATGACGTCTAATGTAAGTGTGCTGTATTTTATATAGCACTTTTCTAGTCTTAACGACTACTCAAAGCGCTTTTAGATAGTACAGGAACCATTCACACACATTCATACACTGGGGTCAAGGCTGCCGTACAAGGTGCCACCTGCTCATCAGATAAACACTCACACACATTTAAACTCCGATGGCGCAGCATCGGGGGCAACTTGGGGTTCAGTGTCTTGCCCGAGGACCCTTCGACATGGGACTGCAGAGATTGAACCGCCAACCTTCCAATTGGGAGCCAACCGCTCTACCACTGAGCCACAGCCACCCCAAAGCCGTCAACCGGATGTTTGGAACTATGCAAGGCTGCGTACCCCGGAAGTAGGAGGCAAAAAGCTTTCAACAGAGTCAAATGGGAGTGTCGCCACTCCCTTTCTCTATCACTCTGTACGGCCTTAATACATGGGACAATACAGGGACTTTGTAGTAGGAAGCTGGCAGGGTAAAGTTTGATGAATGTCCATGCCAACTGATATGGGACATTGCGTTCTTACATATACAGTACAGGCCAAAAGTTTGGTTACACCTTCTCATTCAATGCATTTTCTTCATTTTCATGACTATTTACATTGTAGATTCTCACTGAAGGCATCAAAACTATGAATGAACACATATGGAATTATGTCCTTAACAAAAAAGTGTGAAATATCTGAAAACATGTCTTATGTTCTAGTTTCTTCAAAGTAGCCACCCTTTGCTTTAATTACTGTTTTGCACACTCTTGGCATTCTCTTGATGAGCTTCAAGAGGTCGTCACCTAAAATGGTTTCCTAACGGTCTTGAAGGAGTTCCCAGAGATGCTTAGCACTTGTTGGCCCTTTTGCCTTCACTCTGCGGCCCAGCTCTCCCCAAACCATCTCCATTGGGTTCAAGTCCAGTGACTGTGGAGGCGCAGCACTCCATCACTCTCCTTCTTGGTCAAATAGCTCTTACACAGCCTGTGTAAGAGCTATTTGAGCCTGTGGTGTGTTTAGGGTCATTGTCCTGTTGAAAAATAAATGATAGTCCAACTAAACGCAAACTGGATGGGCTGGAGCTCTCTTTACCTTGTCTCTCTTGGTTTTGTTGTAATAATAGTTTTAGACAGCTTGGGACTTATTTTGATACACTAGTTAGGGCATAGAATCGAATATTGTTAGGGAGTAGTAGTTAGTCACATAGTTTTCAGATTTATCTATCATATAATCAAGAATATAATAGAACTAAAGGGAGACTTGGCATACAGCCCGAAATCAGGGTAGCAGCTATCGCCATGGTCCCGCTACACGTTCTGTGATGCCATGTTCAACTGCTACACTGCGGTGCCCTGCTATGTCCTGCTACGTCCTGCTACGTCCTGCTACGTCCTGCTGTGCCTTGTAATGCCGCACAGCGTCCTGCTATGCCATGAACTACTACAAAGAACTGCTACAAACTACTAATTTTTTCTATTTTTGTTATTGCCACTCTTCATTCTAACCCCAACCGGCCCGTCAGACACCGCCTACCAAGAGCCTGGGTCTGACCGAGGTTTCTGCCTAAAAGGAAGTTTTTCCTCGCCACTGTCGCACTGTTGCTTGCTCTGGAGGAAACCACTAGAACTGTTGGGTCCTTGTAAATTCTGGAGTGTGGTCTATCTGTAAAGTGTCTTGAGATAACTCTTGTTATGAATTGATACTATAAATAAAATTGAATTGAATTGAATTGAATGTTGCATGTCACTGCAGGATGCTGTGGTAGCCATGCTGGTTCAGTATGTCTTCAGTTTTGAATAAATCCCTAACAGTGTCACCAGCAAAGCACACCCCCCACCATCACACCTCCTCCTCCATGCTTCAAGGTGGGAACCAGGCATGTAGAATCCATCTGGTCACCTTTTCTCCATCGCACAAAGACACAGCGGTTGGAGCTAGCTGCTATTTGACAAAGGCCTGATTTGCACAGTCTCCCCTTCACAGTTGTTCTAGAGATGTGTCTGTTGTTAGAGCTCTGATTGGTATTCATCTGGTCTCTGATCTGAGCTGCTGTTAACTTGCGATTTCTGAGGCTGGTGACTCAGATGAACTTATCCTCAGCAGCAGAGGTGACTCTTGTTTCTCTTTACTTAGCTGATGGTTCTTGCCATAACGTGAGTTCTAACAGTTGTCCAGTAGGGCTGTCGGCTGTGTATCAACCTGACTTCTGCACAACACAACTGATCTTCAACACAATCTTCAATAATGAGGCAAGGAATTCCACAAATTAACCCTGACAAGGCACACCTGGGAAGTGAAAACCATTTCAGAAGAATACCTCATAAAGCTCATTGAGAGAACACCAAGGGTTTGCAGCACTATCAAAAAAGCAAAAGGTGGCTACTTTGAAGAAACTAGAATATAAGACGTTTTCAGTTATGTCACACTTTTTTGTTACGTAGATAATTCCATGTGTTCATTCATAGTTTTGATGCCTTCAGTGATAATCTACAATGTAGTCATGGAAATAAAGGAAACATATTGAATGATAAGGTGTAACCAAACTTTTGACCTGTACTGTAGCTCCTCCAGGTAATGTTTAGATAATTTCAGGGTTGCAGTGGATGTGTGAAAGGGGCCACGCCAAATGCAACTTGACATCAGACATTTTAATTTGTATTCTGAGCAGAACAAGACCATATAAACTGATGCACTGGCTAGTAAGTTTACTTTGTCTCGCCACATTGCTTCATTTTATGTACATAAACTACTGAATAGTGATTTCCTACCGTACAGACACATAATGTATGTGGATGTCAGTGCTGAGCTGACTGCAGTTATGCAAAGTGCAACTTTTACCAGAAGAGAGTTGACACAGAGTTTTTTCAGCGTTGTTTTGAAAAGTGTAAAGTAAAGTTTGTCTGTAATTGCTGAGTTACTGGCAGTAAAGCACAACCCCTGCAGATATAATGGTAATGGTTTGTACTCTTGAGCAGAGAAAATCATACAAACTGCATCTTAATATGATATATAGGGCTTTCCCATCAATAGGCTTTCCCACTGGCTGCAGCGTTACTGCAATGCTAATGGGGGAGCGCTTAGTGAACAGCAGGATCATTAAACTGTGTGTCTAGAAGAAAGAATATGGAGATGCAGAAATGAGTCTGCTGATGATTATGTGGTATGGCTGTTTCATTGATATGAAGCTTCAATGCAAAGAGTATGAAAGTAAAGTGAGGTATTTCCTCTTCTCAGTCCAGAAAGTATGGTAAATGTGACACACTCCTAATGAGAGCACACTGGCAATACTGTTAAAGCCTGAAGCCAAAAGAGAGAACGTGTGGCAATGTGTGTGTTGGTCTGCTGATTGTAATTGTGTTTGGGGGTGGTGCCTTAAAGATTGGAAAACAAGTCTGTGAGGGAAACATAGTAGAAAACCTGGTTTTCCTTCTCTCAAGAGATTTTTTTTAGCCAATGCTAGTGCCCAAGTCTTGAGAGAAAATCAGAGAGAAAAACTCAGAGAGAAAAGAGACCCCATTCATCACAAACTCAAGGATGATTCTAGAACCTGTTATTTTGCAGCACCCTGACAAAAGCTGAACAGAAATGGCAATAGCAGATACTGGATTTAGACAGATTGTGACACACACACACACACAACCACACACACACACACACACACACACACAGGCACAGGGTCTGTAACTGAAGTGTGCTGTCAGCATCAGCAGCACAGTCAATGTGGGAAAATGAAATGACCACAATCCAGTTGCTTTTCCTCAAACAATGAGATTAGAGTTGAGAACACAAATTTACTTTGGATTGATATAAAACTCAGTGTAACAGAACGGTAAGTCCCAACCCCGCTGGTTACTGTTGTCGCAGCTGTCAAGCTTTTGGTCCTAGCTCAGCACATTGCAATGTTTACAACAGGGACAGATTTATAATTAAAATTCTTTGTAATTGGGAAAAAAGTAGATGAAATGCTATGGAATGCTATTGCATGCATCACTTCTGTCAGCTAAAATGACAGCAGCTTTTTTCAGATATTGCTAGCTAGTGATAGCTTCAGGAGTTGGTTGAAAACCCATAGACTGTATAACATTAACAGCCGACTCCAGAGAGTGTGTTTTAGTATTACTAAATGTTACAATTAACTTGAACAGAACTGACAAGGAACCCTAGAGAAAAGGCTTCTAGAAGGAGTTAGCAGTGTGTTTGGTGTAAAGGTATCTTAAAAAAAAGGAAAAAGGATATGCTGGGCCATGCAAGGCCAAAATATAACTTTATTTACGGTGATTTTATGTATTCATATAAAAACCTTAAAATAGACTGGAATAACCTCCAGAGTAAAATGATATTTAAAAAAATGTATGATTACCGTAAATATGGTGGTTGTATAAATTATAAACAACTAATCTATGACGAAGGAACCCAGTTCCTGAAATCTTTAAAAAATAATGAGAACCTTTCTATCTGAGAGCTTTCATGATGTGAGGCGGCTGATGTCTGTAAACCGACTTCCGGTCCGAGCTGTTGTGTCTTGGAGTTGCTAAGCAACAACTAAAACATGTCCAATGATTAACTGCGACAAATATAAGACACAACAGCATCTCTTAATTGAATGTTACAGAACAAAAGAAGTCTGGGACAAGTTAAAAGTGTTTAATGTCAAATTTCAGCTTCCATATAAATCTGTAATGTGCTATATTATGGACGATGTTCTACCAGAAAAGCACAAGGAAATGTTGCAAATTATCATATGTATTGTATGTTTTAAGTTATGGAAGACAAGATGCTCCATGGTCTTTCAACAGACTATTATACAGGTGGTGACTGAACTAAAGAGAAGAAGAACTTTAGACCACAAACAGCATCCTTCGTTGGAATATATTGACTTTGTGATAGGCTATACAGCACTTTATGAAATACTGTTTTGCACTTTACAGAAGACTTTTTCTCTGGCATGATATGTAGCCTACTGTATTAAGTTCTATTTTGTGTTGGAGCAGATACCATTTAATCCATTCCTTAAAGTTTTGGTCTTGTATTTTTAGTTTTGAAGAGGGTAGGCCTAACAAAAACTACCCTCCAAACTCTTGATATATAAAGTCTTTCTATAGCCCCATGCATACCACTTCAACATCCAAAAATCCAAATAAATCCAAAGCTTGACAGGCCTGCCGTGCCTAGTTGACTTAATAAAGGCTTAATGGAGGATTTGAGGATTGAAGAGGTGAGTGTAACAATGATGCTAAAGAGGGCCTGAAGGGGTTCCCCAGCAAAATTACAGAGTTTAATTTAGCAATAATTTGATTCACGAGATATTGTCACATTAGAGAACGAATCAGGAAGGATGATTTAATAAAAGGCTTGCCATCATCGTCATTATTTCCCCTGATACATAGCAAAGATCTCTACAATTTATTACTAAGTGATCATCCACAATAATGTAATGCAGGGGTTTAGGGACTATTTTGATCAAATGAGTCCATCAGGGCTAATCTGAGCAACATTTCCAATTTTACTTGCAATGTAGAGCCAGTAATAGTTTCATCCAACAATGTGCAGGGATGAGAGGACTTTAACTTTGCTATGCATGGACACAACATGCTCACACTGTCACACACATGGCTGAAATGCCACTGCACCTAAGCCAGCATCTTCTCCTTCCTGTTAGGTAACAGAGGGGTTTGCACCCTCAGCACTGGGCACCTGTACATGTCCTTGTAGGACGAGAGGGATGCTAAGAAAAGACGCTGACGTCAGAACAGCGGCGTTTGCGTGCTCTCTCTCCTGCTCACACACACACACATAATCTAGCTCCTCTCCCCATCTCTCAATCTTTCCTCTCCTTATGTCCCCCCTAGGACATTGCCTCTACCTGATGCCAATGCTTAAATCGGGACCACTTAAGGAAATAAGCTGCTGCCATCTTTCTGCTGCATGGACACTGTGCAGAAGTGTAGAACATCCAACTTAGGATAGAACAGTATATTTATCATATTTCTGATAGGAACACATCAACTTCTAGTTTGTCGTTAAATTTGGAGGTCTTCGAGGTCAGGTAACAGACCTAATTGACACACAGTCTTCCTCAATCGTTCCTAGCCCCTGGGGACTTTGGGACCCTCGGACAGTTGCCTACTTTGCCCAGTTGTAATCCAACCTTGAGCACAGACCCCCCCTAGACATGTCCTTTTAGCTTGTCTCAAATAAAATTTCCTGACCTGGACAAAGTTTTACATCGTGCATGACGAACGCTGCAATGTTATGAACTATGGCTATGGAAATGTGCTAGCATAAGAAACAAAGTGATAAATTAAGGCTACAAAGCCTTGCGAAGGAGGTAATCCCTCAGGAACATGAAAGGTTTTCACCCATCTGAATCATATTGAACACAGAGGATACCAACCCTCCTGAGAAACTGTCGGCAGTGTCCTTGAGCAACAGAATGACCTACTGTACCTATCTGTTCCTGGAAAATAGGTTACTTTGGTTCCACAGGGACCCAGCTCCAAAACACTTTCTGTAGCTCCATATTCAAGTCACTGTCTTATTAAGATGAAGATATTTTTGCAAGGTACATGCTGCTCACCGACAGTAATGCACACTGAGACAAGAAAAGGTGAATCGTTTTGGTCCCGTGAGATCGGCCTTAAAAATGAATTGCGCCACCAAGGACAACGGGGTCAAATATTCATCAATGAGAAGAGATATGATGATGTTAGCAGCTCATTGGTGGAGCACCGTTTTAGGATGGCAGCATTCAGGAGCATGTCTACTGTTGGGAATATGTGACATTGAAGAGGTGCCACTATGCCGAGTTGAACGGTTCAGATTGGCATCAAAGGGACTTCTTTAAAAGGTGCAGTAAGCAATCCTGTGCCCCCCCCCACCCTTAAAAATCCACCCCCTAGATTCACGGACAGATAACTGTGTATTAACACTGGATTTTTTTTACCACACACAGAAAATAGAGAGCTAGGAGATGTTCACTGGATTTGACAAAAAGTATATTGAATTCAATTCATTCCGTTTTATTTATAGTATCAATTTACAACAAGAGTTATCGCAAGACACTTCCAGTAATCCCCTAAGAGCAAGCATTTAGTGGGACAGTGGCCAGGAAAAAAACTTCCTATTTGGGGACAAACCTCAGGTGGTGAGGAAAACCTTTTTACTATTTATAGACACAAATAAAGATAATAGAACATTGACACTAGAAATAGTAGTTGTAGTAGTCCATGGCGTAGCAGTGCACTGTAGGGCGTTACAGGGTGTAGCAGGGCACTGCATGGCGTAGCAAGACGTAGCAGGGCGATTATCACTTACAATACCTCTAAGGTAAGCTGAAACTCATTTTATTATCTCCATTCTTGACACTTTCTTTCACTTCCTCCTCTTCATCTCTCTTCCAACATCATTCCCCTCTGCTGTGGATAGCTGCGTGTCTCCATAGGTTATTATACAAGTTTTTTACTACTACAGGTGTTACTATACTCATTTCACCCTTCTCAGTCTCCTTCATATTCATTTGCATGACACAACCATACATTTTTCACCCACACATGCATACACAGAAACTGTAATGAAACTATTGGGGCAGCGCGAGGAAAAAAGACAGCAATCACCCGCCGACTTTATAGTGATGCAGATATCACTCATTCCCCTGCAGCTGCAGATGATTAAAGGTCATCCGGTCTGTTTGGTTTACCCCCAAAGCTCCCCTTCAGTTCCACACATTTACACAGAAAGCTCTTTGGGCCAAATGTTTACCGTCACACTCCAACTCTCAACACCCTTTGGGAAACCACCCAATACAGTGGCAATATAAACACACAAGGAGTAATGAAGCAATATAATACATAGATGTATCCAGCTTGAGGTAAATGTGTCGAATCTCTTTCTTTAATCCTTACAAATTGTAAGATAACATGAGTCATCTGAGTTAACCTCAACCAAATCTTGCATGTCTCTTTAAGGAAGCAAACTAACCAGCGGAATTATTTACCAAGGGATTAAAGTTTGTTTTTTGTGATCAAATTTATATATATATATACTGTATAGATATTGGGTAGAGGACTTTTACTAGTAAAGAGAATTCAACATTGTGAATTTTTGTGGTAATTACGAGCTGAAAGTTGTTGGGATTAGATTTTAGAAGTCTACTCCTCACTTAGAGTCAATTTCATTGGCTGAAATGTAGCCAGTGTCAGAAAAAGTCATGCATAATTGTTATATTCAAAAGATTTTGTGATGTCATTCAAATGTAATGCATAAAAATAGCACATCAGACCACAAATTACAAATATTTATGACGTAGCTGTATTTAGAGCTTGACGAAATCAAATTTCAGAGACTATATGTTCAGCTCTAAACCTCTAAAAGCTGAGAACCTTTAAATGTTAATGTTACAAGGCCAAAATATTCAAGAAAAAACAATATGTTAAGGTCAGTGTTTTTGCCCATGATTTTTGATTGACAGTTAAATCCATATATTACACGAGGCTGACAGCGTTTCCAACCTCGTTTTGCCATCAAAGCTCTCTTTGCAGATATAACTTTATCTTTCTGACTGTAAAAAGATGCTGAAATGTTGAGATGTTGAAAATAAATATATTTTCAGAAATTATCACAGATACATTCACTTACAAAAATACACTGAGACATTAGAACACATTCCAGGGCCAAAGGGAGGGAGACAA
>NW_022602788.1:0-26234 GCF_008692095.1 Etheostoma spectabile | reverse complement strand
GAATCGCACATTCGTTTTTCTCTCTGGGTGGACTGCTGTTTTTGTTGTGGCTGGAGCCTAGAGTGATTGAATAGTTCCCCAAGGAGGAAGGCGATTTTCACAATGCAAGCATCTTACCACTAAGAAAACAACAGTGCCAGGAAGTTTGGGACAAGAAGTGTTAGTGTCAAGGGGGTGACAGTTCAAGGACATAGGTTGTTTCAACATTAGGGAGGGCAAATCATGTTATCAAGGCGAGAATGTTAGAGAAGATTATTCAGTAGTTACTGGATATTGGTAGTGACCGGTCCCTTCTAAATGTTACGCCCTTGTGCAAGCGCATTCTCATGAACAGGTCCTATGATATTGTCACGAAATGTATGCACACCAAAACAATGATATCCTACAAAATTAGGAGGCCGCCAACAGGTCACGTGATGACAGGTGGTCACATGCCGCTGGCTGGCTACGAGCTCTATGACGCCGAGCGGCGTTGCTTGTTGTTTAAGCCACTATAGAGCTTTGTGACGCCGGCTACAGACCCTTGTTATATCAGCGGTATTGTGTGGATCAGTTACCTGAGAATAGGTAATTTTGAGCCGGTACAAAGTATCGCGAGCTGGCGATCGTTTGGGCCAACATTACGGTTAAATTTAGTCCACAACCTATGCCCATTTGCTGCAATGAAAGTTAAGATTAGGCTCCAAAAGACTAGTTAAGATCAAGAAAAAATTTGTGGTTTGGATTAATAACTCCTAAGGAACACATTTCCTGGATGAAAGACTTTAGATTTGTTTTTTTAGAACTCCGCTTTCTGGCTTGATGTTCCTGTATGTAAACGCCCACCCATCCCCCCTGACCTCCTCCTTTAACAGCCAGCCCCATTGTTATACAGCAACTGTCAACGTAGTGAATACAGCAAAAAAAAAAAAACAGCAATCCGAAAGTGCTTAACTTTACGTAGCTTTTGAACAAATGGTTTAGAGAAATCAAAATCAAGCTGTCAAAATAAGTCATGCAACATCCCAACCTTAAGTCTTTGATATGGGCATTCAGAAGACAGCATCCTTGGATCATTACTTTTTCTTTTATACATCAGGGTCTTCCTCAAGTGTGTACACTCAAAATGCTTACTGTACGCTGAAGATACTGTGATTTTTTCTCTCTGACTTAAATCCTGATGTCATGAATTCCAAATGACCATCTGATTTTCAATTCTTACATGACTGGTTGAAAAAGAACCACTTAGGTTCAGGTTCAAGGAGTCCTTTACTATCCCCAAGGGCAATTGTTGTGCAGCAGCATGTAACATAAATAACAAACAGGTTATACAAACAACAATCATACATCTAGAAACAAAAAATACTTACTACACGGAAAATGTTAAAAGACAACACACTCTCACTCTGCACTCTGCACTCTGCTGCTACCTGTCGCCATTACAGCGCAATCTTTTTAACCATTAATGTATGTATGTACTTTTAGTCACCCAGAAAAAAAGTATTTCTTTTACTGATTCTATAACCTTTACAAACCAAGATTTTGTCGTCTCAAAGACTTACAAACATCTTGTATAATGTATCTTACCACTAAGGAAATTACTGAACCAATAGCATGACTATACAATTGAGCTCTCAAGATCCACAGCAATCTTCAAGTGGTCTCACCATCACATTGCACTCACACGCACAAACACTCTAACTTACCAGAATATGCAAACAGCCACACTTTTAAACTGATTCAGGCCTGTTTAAACCGTAAGTCAATATTACTTTTAATCCTTTTCTGTATAAAAATAAAAAAATAAGTGGCTGCTGTTTGACAAATGCTATGTGCTTGTGTGTGTTTAGTGATGGTGGTGGTGCTATCCAACTCAGGAAGCTTAGCCCCTGACCTGAGATGCTTCCACATGGGAAACGGTTTACAGAGTGAGCCATTCTTGGAAATAAAACATGTCATGAGATGACAGATGGCGTGTGTTTACAGTTTAGTAGCATGTGAATCAAGACATGACAGTTTTGGGGCAGTTTGCTTCTGTTGCCAGCACTGTCAAAAAAATGTTCAAACCTCACCGACACAATCTTGATAAAGTAGATCAGAAACTTATATTTTTCACATCATTAACTTCGACAGTTTATTAAGTCATGAATGTTTAACGTTATAAAGAAATTCTAAACATTTGAAACCTTGTTCACAGCACGACAACTGGGTTGCAGAGGAGGAACCAGGAGCCTGGTGGTCTGGAACAAAAGGACTGTTGGAGCCATCCCCCAGTGGAGAGAACAGCATCCAGGCCACGCTTGAGTCCCTGAAGTGGACATTGCAAGTCTGCACCACCAGCAGCAATGCTGATGGAGTGCTGCAGCCAGGGCCTGGGACTGTGGAGAGGTGAATGCACTTTTCCATTTTTCTTGGTTTGCAATTATATTGGTTGCTCATTTTGTAATGACCTCAATTACCAGCAAGACCTAACATTGTACAGCAAGAGTTCCTTAAATCAGTTTCCAAATGTTCCCACTGGAGCTTACATTAGTATTACTTTACATGTTGAGGATAGACTTGGTGTGTTGACAATACTAATATTCGATATTCCTTCTCCACCTCCCAGTATAAAACACCTACCATCAGTGAATAGCTCCATTCCAGTTAGTGCGTGTGGATATGCAAACAACACTTTCATGTAAAAAATAAAAAATAAAATCAGAATTTTGGTGCATCCCTAGTTAAAACAGGGCAAAAATAAATCCCACTTTGAAACTAGGCTGTTGTTAAATTTCACACTACCTCTAATGTTTGCTGTGGTCCTCGGGAAATCATTGCATTCCTGCATTAAAGTGAACGCACTAAGTGAAAAGAAAAATGTTTTACGTCTTTAACCTGTCTACATCTTGGATACCTCTGGACCAGATATATATGAAATATGCCTTTTATGTTATGTGGAGAGATGGAAGCAATATCACTTCTGGCTTCTTTAAAAAGGAATTCAAACTGTGGGGGTTTCCTTTGTCCTCTGCTCAGATGCAGTTTCCTTGCACGGATCAACATGAGGGCATTTAACCAACAAAATTAAGACGCTTTCACTTAAATATTTAACAGGTCTCGCAATAATAAACAGAGGTTATAGGGTGTACTTTGATATATTACTAGACAAATCAAGTCTATGTGATTAATTAAAACAACAAAGCGCACAACGAAACTCCTGTGTCATTTTGAATGCACATTGCTGGAGCTCACCACGGCACTTCAAGTGCTTTCTACCAGTGTTATGACAGATCTTTAATTCAGTCTAAGTACTCCTCAGGGCACGTAATGCCCGCATGTTCTGCTTCTATTTGAAACAAACTCTTTTTGACTTTTTGTTTGCTAACCTCCGACTTTTGTTCTCCCTTCCACTTCACCCCGTAGCTCAGTGACAGTTCTGCAGATGTGGGAAGACAGCTCTTTTTGCATTGTAGTTTTTATTCCCCGGAGGTGCAGAAGAAAACACAGCTCCCAACATTGCTCACGAGTAACATTTGGTCTACTTTTAAATGGCCTCTGTTGCTAAATGGGAAACATTTTAGGCTGTGGCACTGCTTCTAGATCCACAGGCTATAAACTCAAATAACTTTCAAAGCATAAAAAGTTTCTAAGGAGAAAATAAATGTCTGGCTAGTTTTGCCCCTGTCAGGATTTTTAGTGGTAAGCTAAAGGGGCATTATGCAATTTATTACCTTTAATGAGTCTCTGTCGGTGACTCACTGCAGCACTGACAGAACTGATAACCTCCTGAGTTATTACTTACTGTAATGACACAAACATTAAAGTCACATTTTCTCAACAGATATATGACTAAGCAAACTGCTGCAAATGAGCGACCTAATTAGAGTGGAAACCCAGCAAAATGTCTAACGCAGGGATAATGTAGTGTGTCTCTAAAATGTTCCATAATAAAACCGCTTTGCTGTTTCAGCTTTAAATGTGTTGTGACACACCATCGATAAGTTCTTGGAGATGGGTGTTTTGTAAGAGGGTTCGGAGTTACTGAAAATATTTTAGATAGGAAGTGACTTTGAGTGTTGAAGCCAAAAATGTCAGTAAAGTAAACATTAACTCACAGTCAATGATCAACTACCCCATCAAACCCCTGCATATATAATATTGTAGTCTATAGCCACGACGTTCCAATTCAGGGATTGCTCTCATTCTGGATTTCACACTTTTTGGATGTCCATTTTCAGATGTCCCGTTACCTTCCACTTTCTTTGTGTTGTAATTTTAAACTCTGTTGGATTTATGAGGACTATGGTTAACTGCTCTTCAGATCTCTGCAGGGTAAATCGAGATAGATAGCTAGACCATATTTCGAATTTGAGTTTTCTTGTCCACGACTAAAACAACCTTTGAATGTACCCCAAAACAAGTTCCTTCTCCAGGCTATTTGGCAAGCACCATGGCTCCGTCTGGCTTATAGCACCGTCCAAAAGGATTGTGTTTGGTTTAAAGAAATCCCAATAAACCACAGCAAGTTTCTCTCCCATCCTGGATTGCTTTGTGGACTAGCCAGACCTTCTCCACAGCGTTGTGGAGGAAGGTTGGCAATGCAAGACTAACATGTTGTTACTCATTTTGTGCTGAGGTGGAGTAAAAATCACCAAAAAACTGTTTTTGGCTGACAAACAGGAGTTTCCATTGCTTTATGGTCAGAGAGAGATAAGCAAGGGGTCAACACAGGACACTTTATTGCCCTGTGTGCACCTCAATGGTGTGCAAATGTCAACCTCCATGCTTGGTAGATTGTTTACAAGGCTCATAGTTCAAATATGAAGCTGGAAGTTGTTACTGTTCCCCTCACCTCTTTTTACTTCTGGTCCCCTGCTGAGAGCAGCAGTCGTTTCAGAGAATTGTTCAATGACAAGTAAAAGCTCACAACCCCAAGCTGCTGCTATGCTTTAACACTAACTCCGCCTCTGTGGAATCTGAAAGGCTCAGACAGAGAATACAAAGATGCACCTGTGCTGCTCTGAAAACCGACAATGATGCAATTGATCCTAAATTGTTCAGATCTGTGCAGAGATTTGCATCAGAATAACACTGAACCAAGGTAGTGTAAATTCGGGGGAGAATATTATCAAGTACACACAATGTCTGTTTGCATGCTGATAAAGAATATGAGACAGAGGAAGAGAAAAGAAATGTTTGAACAGTAAGTCATGACAAAGGAAGATATGATGTGTGCATAATCCAAGAAACGAATGTTCCTCCAAGAAGATATTTGGAGAAGGTTTTCATCATAATTTTGCCCTGTAGAAGTACAAACCAGCATTACTCAGACCAGAGACTTTTCCTGTTTAAAGGGAGAGTCTGGAAAGCCTCTTTGATGTCACAGACAACTTAGGAGTAATGAGGAGATTGCTTTTCTCAGTGAAGCACAGCAAATCAAGTAATCAGGGGGCAGATATACCCTCAATCAGCAGTCACTTCTCTGAGTGCCTGAAATGGACAGCAGCCACTGGCTGAATTCAAATGATTTGTAGGTCAAAATGTAAAGTCAAACCAAAGATCACAACCCTCAATCCCTTCAGCTAAAGCTCTAAAATATGCTTGCATGGCAGGGGGGGGAAATGACAGATTATGTGTGTGTGTGTTTACTCAAAGATTTTTTGCATGAACTGATTGAACTGATTTTGAATGCTGCATTAAGTATATTTAGGCAAATTGCAATCCTGTAAATGCAACATTAATGTTAAAGCTGCAATAATTGATTTTATTGTGGAACATTTACATAATATCACCTTGTATAGTTGCAAAGGCAAACTTAGTTATTAGCACATAAATGTAAGTTCAAAATTCCTTCTCCTTTAAGCTCTGTTTTGGTCTACACCAAACCCTGGGTTGTTTTATCTTCACCAGCTAGCTGCAAATTGTGGTTCGATACTACAGGTTGGTTACAATGAGTTTATCCAAGCTTTTTCACTTAAAGCCTGCTTGCTGCAGCTAGAAACAAGGCTGTTAGGAAGTTCTTTATTTGAGTCTGGGCCAGAAAACCAAAACAATGATAAAAAAAGTAGATGAAAAGGCGCCTGTACAATTGACAAATTCAGAGTTGGGCGATAATTCCTTGTGGGTTACCAATGTGAAATTATGAATGAGTGCAACTTTAAGAAACTTAAGACGGTAGTCTGAACTGAAACTTCACAAATCTGACAAAGCAGCAAAACACTAGGATTAGGAAACACTAGGAGTAGGATTAATACACAGCCCCTATATTCTTTTAAGCAAATTAGACTTCATGAAATAGATTCCTTAAGTTCCAAATCCTGACCAAATGGGTCTTGAAATTTGAAGACAATGGACTGGAAGCGCTGCTGTGTGTTTGTGGTGATGCTACACCCTGCTACGTCCTACAGTGCCTTGCCACGCCTTGTTGCATCCTGCTACACCCTGTAACGCCCTGCTACGTCCTGCTACGCATGCTAGTTCCATTATCTTTAATGTGACTATAATTGACACTATTCATCACACCCCCAACCAGCACCGTCAGACACCGCCTAAGAAGAGCCTGGGTCTGTCTGAGGTTACTATCTAAAATGAAGTTTTCCTTACTACTTCAGCTTTCTGCCTAAAAGGAAGTTTTTCCTTGCCACTGTTGCGTTAAATGCTAGCTTTTGGGGGAATTACTGGAATTGTTGGGTCTTTTTACTTATAGAGTGTGGTCTAGAGTGGTTTATACTTTCTGTAAACTCTTGCTATGATTTCCTACTAAAATAATATTGAATTGAAAAATTTTAATACAAATGGTATTTGGATACTTTAGGTGTACTGTACTTTAAAATTATTAAACTTTTACATGTCAATCAGCAAGACTATTTGCTAATAAAAAAAAAAAGTGAATTAGGCCCTTTAATAATTTTTTTTTCACAGTTATATAATAGCATATTATTTACAGCAAGAGTATACAGCAAAGGGGACAGAAAAGAACGCTTGTCATTTACTTGAGGTTAGTCAACAGAACAACATTCTGGTAAGTCAACAGACTGGAAAAACCCAAGCACCACCTCATACAGCCAAGCTTCTTTATCACAACCCTCCAGCAGCTTGTGGAAGAAACTTAGCACGGCATTAGCATGCCACAGAGCACAAGTCAATACGTTTAAAGAATATGACAGGGGAACTACAAGAAGGACCTAGTCATTTACATTCTGACATGTAAAAAACCTTAATGTGTGTAATGTGGGTGTTCTATTTCAGTATCAGTTAAGCCAATAAGTTTTGACTATTTTCTTGCACCATCCCTGTGTTACTAATATATATGAAAATTAAAAATGAGTTCATTATTAAGTCTATCGCATTACCCTCTGACTTTGTGAAGGGCATTTATTCCCCTGTGCTACAGTGCCGTTAAATACAAATGTCATTCAGTCACACTTTGTTTTTAGTTTCAATTAGCTGCTGCTTTTATATGTTACAAGATCATGTTATTCTGTTGCCTTTGTAACACCAACGCAGTCTTTTAAAGTTTGCTTTTAAAAGGGCTTATGATAGGAATTAATTTACATTTATATTGAAACAACATTGGTTTCACACTAACTGTCAATTCTGGACAAAACACTGTGCCAACCAGGCTATACTTGTGTTAATATGTAATATACTGTACATACTAAAATTTAAGTTGATTCATTGTTGTATGGCGTACATTTTAATTATTTTTACTTGTCATTGTCCCGGTAAAATCAAGCCAACCTGCTTTTTTTGTGGCTGTGTAATCAATATTTGTATGGATCAAATGACCACAAAAAAACAACACAGATAACTATCACTTAAGTCTGCAATAATCCTTTATCTCTACAGAGCTTTATTGTCATTCAGTTCATTGTTTTGGTTTTCCAGCCCCAACTTTACAATTTTGGTTCACTTTTAGTCTATATCCACAACGTTCCACTTCTACGATTGCTTCGTTGCAGTCGGAAATTCAGCCAGATATTACTCTTTTTGGTCAGACGTCCGTTACGTGACGCTTTTTTGTGTTACTATTTTTGTTAATCGAGACAGCTAGCCAGACTATCTGTCGAATCTGAGTTTTTGGTCATGTGACAAAAACAACTTTTGAACGTATACAAACCACCAAGACAAGTTCCATCCCGAGGATTTTTTGAACTGGCACCCTGGCTATGTCAGGCGCTTATTGCCGCCCATGACGGATTGTGATTGGTTTAAAGGAAAGCCAAAAAACCAGAGCACATTTTTCTCCCATCCTGGAATGCTGTGTGGACTAGCCAGCACCTGCTCCACAGCGCTGTGGAGGAGGGTCTGGCTATGCGAGACCAGTTTCCTTTTTTTATTTTGCAATCACATTTTTTTATTTAAGCATAAGTGCAAAACATTGCTCTACAGATTATATAGAAATATACAATACACGTACCAGAGAAGGCACAGTGCACCTTTACCACAATCCTTCCTTGCAATCTAATGTTTCCACACCAAAACAAAAATAGGAAATACAGGAAGGAGGGAGACCTAACAAAAACACAACAACAAGAACAATGTCTGCAGATCAAAAGAAGACAAACAGAAACAGACACAAACATACACACAACAAACAAGAAGCATTGACAGGGAGACCAGCATAAGACAAAAGGGACCAAACACACGCACAGATAAAAGAAGACTATAGCACAAGTCATGGATTTCAAAGATTTGGCAATGCTGAGCCGAGTGTCCAAAGTCTTTCCTGGCACTCCATTCATGGAAGCCATGGAGAGCTCCATATACATTACATCCAAAAAGGAAAGGGTCCAAGTACTTTTAGACAAGTTATGAGGTGGTTTCCAACGGGTTGCAATCATTCTCTTGGTTGCTGTGAGTCCAGCAAAAACAGCATGTTTTTGAGTTTTAGAGAGCTGGAGGGCTGACAGATCATTCAGAATCAAAACACTGACAGTAACAGGTACAGTATCATTAATTAGGGCAGATATTTTGGATGCAATATTGTTCCAAAACTGACCAACAAGAGTGCAATCCCAGATCATGTGAATATATTTACCTTGAACTTTTAATTCCATTCAATTCAATTTTATTTATAGTATCAATTCAAAACACAAGTCTCAAGACACTTTACAGATAGCGTATGTCTAGACCACATTCTATAATTTACAAGGACCCAACAATTCTAGTAATTCCCCCAAGAGCAAGCATTTAGTGCGACAGTGGCAAGGAAAAACTCTCTTTTAGGAAGAAACCTCAGACAGACCCAGGCTGTTGGTAGGCCGTGTCTGAAATGTCTGAAGTAATGTATTTCAATGGGAAGCCTATTTCGTGATCACAGAACGATTATGGTAGCAAGTAGTATTGAAAAAGCCAAAAATTCATGCAGGCAGCTTGGTTGGGGTGGTGATTGGGTCAAACAGCACAGGTCTTTCACCCCGGAGACCGGGGATCCCGTCTGTTGCAGTTCCTTTCCTCGTTATTCTCTTCCTAACCACGACCGTCCCGTCGTTGTCAATGTGTCCTGCGTGTGACGGTTCCATTCCCCATTCTTTTTTTCCTAACCAAAACCGTCCCGTTGTTGTGGCTGGTGTGTGGCGTTTCATTTCCCCATTGTTGCATCCCCCATTGCAGCCCAGTGTCATGGCAGTTTGTGAAATGATCCCGAAAATTGTGACCTGTAGATGACTCATCAAAATTACGTGACCATTTCAGGAACTGACGTGAGACCGGGTTGTTAAGTGTAAACTAACAAGTTCAACATATCAGCTTAAAAGGTGACAGTCTGTAATTGTTGAATTTACATTGTGTTTCTGCTGCACCAAAGTGGCGTCAAAAATCTGTAATGGATTAATTTATTTTCTTCTTAAAAACATGCAAAGTGTGAATGTTTTTATATTTCACCTTCAGGTGATTTAACCTTGTCCTTTGAAGGAATCCCATTACTGGAGCTCTGAGGTGCACTGTATTGTAAAAGCAGCAGGTGCTGAACTTCTCACTGAATGGTGAATATGTAGTAAAATTTCTAAGCAGCAGAATGCATGAATGAATAATGCTGGCGAGCCTGTGCAAACTTGTTTTTGCACCTTGTTGTTATGTCTTGCCTGAGAGTCCTAGAGAGAAACCCCTTGACATTCCTTTATTTGGCTCTGATTCAGGAGTGTAAGCAGTTAGAATTTGGGTCATGCTTTATTGATACATTTTTCTCCAATATTTCCTGTGCTTCCCACTTCTTTTCAAAAAGCTTAAACTGACCTGTCAGGTAACAATTTATCGGACAGTTCCTGTGCACAGTGCACATTTGTTAATAATGCTCTGTGGTATAATAACTCAAACAAAGGGATAACATTTTAACGCACAAAATTCTTTTTGTCTGCCTGTTAAGAAATTGTAAGGTTCAGTGTTTATGTAGACTCACACGTGATCTATATTTAGCTGATTCACTGTAATGTGATCAGATCTGCTGGTCAGCATGGCCTCTGTAATAAGAACAACAGCGTGCCAGTATGCATTTGAAAAAAATCTAAATGTGTAACACTACCAACACATCTAAAGTCACCACTTTATTAATAGCGGAAAAGCGCATTTGATCAAGTTTTGATTAATCTATACTTATTGATACTGCAACAACAGGCATTTAGTCATGTGACTTTAATTCAGCTTTTGACACAATCTTTGATGGTTTTTCTTAAAGAAAAGTCTTTACCAGAAGGACTTGCCACTTGGTCAAATGTTTGAAACAACATATTTGCTCTAAAAGCATTTTCTTGACTAGCAACTTTTTTGTTTGTTTCATCAGCTTTCTCATGAACAGGTCCGTATGATATTATACAAAAATGTATGCACACCAAAACGTATAAAATCCTACAAAATTAGAAGACCTCCAGCTGCGAGCTCCACAAGGCAAAGCAGCAGTTGCTAGTTGTTCAAGCCACTACAGAGCTTTGTAATGTCGGATGCAGACCTCCGTTGTATCAGCGGTAGTTGGTGGTTCAGTTACCCAAGAATAGGTGACTTTGAGCCGGGTACAAAGCAATGCGAGCTGACGGTCGTTTTGGCGGACACCACGATAAAATTTATTCCACAGAGTATGGGCATTTTTCTTCAAGTAGTTTCACTCACCTGAACTTAAACATACAAGCAGTAGATAAAAACAAAACACTGACAAATGAAGTATTTTGTCCCATATGTATATGTATAGGACTTGAATATGTGTATAGGATTGCCACTCTACAAAATGATCAAGATTGAACTTAGAGCGATGATGTACCTTGGTTCTAATTGGTGCACACTGCAAAGGATGCATCATACAGTATGTGAAGGCATGTTTACTTGTTGCTGTGTGAAGCAACCTTCCAGAAAAAAACTTTTAACTTTTCTAATTCAGTTTCAATGGCAATAATTTCTCCAGTGTTCCAAGCTCAGTGATCTGTAAATGGTAGCATAAAATGAAAACCCTTCAGCTGGTGGAAGCTCAGTTGCCATCTCTTTTGGAGTTTCCTAACAACATCTTAAGAGGAGGGAGAAATGAACTGGAAAGTGGAGAACACAGTTAATGAGAGAGGAAGTCAACGATGCCTGAAGTCTTAGAAGACATTTATTTAAGCAATTGTCAGCACTCAATTACACTTCAGCAACAGCATGGTTCAAATCCAAACACTCCTACCTTCTTAAGATTACCCGTAACCATCAAATCTGTGCTTGCAAAGAAAGAAGCGGCAGACTGTTTTTGCACCTGATGATTGAATGACCCCTCCTGGTGTATCTCTGTTGATCTGAAGTAAACTGCTGAATGCCAGTTAGGGAGCCAGTGGAAGAGAGGGTGTGCAGTTGTGTGAAAGGTGGAAAAGGGTAATGCTTTCCTGATAATAAAGAATCTGACTTATGACACCTCCATTCATTTATGAGCTTGACGTTTGATGGGTTTCAATTTGATGTGACTCATCTCGCTGGAGCTAGAGACAGCAGGGTGGGAATGAAATGTCGATATGCCTCGCTATTAGACCGGAGAGAGGATTCTGTGGGAGATTAGCTATGATTGTGTCTCTGTTGGTGGGAAGACAATTTATATATTTTAAAATAACAATCAATGTGATTGCTGAGTTCTATATGTTAGAATGTTGAGTATAGCATTGCAGTTCTTATGTTTTTATGACATACATGAACAATAGACTATTGTTGTCAAATCTCTGCATGTGGGTTCATTAAAACAGTAGAAAAAGAAACAACAGAGTCAGAAATGGCAGCACAACACACATCTTAAAAAACAACAAATCTGGTATAAGGCAGGAAAAACACCACACATTAGATCATTTTACAACTATTTATTAAAATACTCTGACACAATTCAAATATGACGAGACTAAAATGACAAGCCACAAAGAATCATGATGGATAATAATGGATATAATTATAGCCATAATTTCCTTGGCAACACCTTATTAACCTAGCTGTCACTTTGTCACTTATACATACTATACATTGGATATTTCATGGCTATTAATTCCTCATTTCACTTTTTTCACTTTTTCCAGCTGTTCCTCGTTTAATCTTCATTTATCTGCAATCCAATCAAAATATGTTTGTTTAAAAATTGCTGGATAATACATGTATTCATATTTATTGTTATTTTAAGGTGTTCCTTTCTTGTACAAAAAGATGCTGTAAAATAAAACAGTTCAGTATTTTCTTTCCTATCATTATCAGTTTGCAGTGGGCGTGGCGGAATTAGTGGTAGGTGTTATTATTGCCACTCTTCATTCTAACCCCAACCGGCCCGTCAGACACCGCCTACCAAGAGCCTGGGTCTGACCGAGGTTTCTTCCTAAAAGGAAGTTTTTCCTCGCCACTGTCGCACTGTTGCTTGCTCTGGAGGAAACTACTAGAACTGTTGGGTCCTTGTAAATTATGGAGTGTGGTCTATCTGTAAAGTGTCTTGAGATAACTCTTGTTATGAATTGATACTATAAATAAAATTGAATTGAATTGAATTGTTACTAGTATGGTAATAACCTGTAGATGAGTGTTCAGTATTTGGGGGGGTAATGCATTTTCAACAATAACATGTGCACATTAGTTAATCTGTGTCAAAATCATCCTTTGAACATATTCTATGATTAGTTAATTTATATGGTAAATAAGTTGCTAAAGAGACTTTCATATTTATTTATTTAATTATTTATGACATCTGTGGTTGTCCGTTACCTAAGTTAAGCCAGGTTATATTTTTCTTGTGAAAATTGTGTGTCATGACAAGAGTAATACTTAATAAATGAAGTTAAACTTGAACTTAAATGATAGATGGTGCAATAGTTTCTCAAGGTACCAGTATAGATTTGTTTGTTTTTTTACTCCAGCCGTTAACGTTTTCCACTTCCCTGGCAACTGTTCCGTTTTATCAGAACTGATGGTTCAAGACAAGAAGGCGAAACACTTAACTTGTAGACATGAACAGTGAGAGGCTCTATGATATAACATCTAATTTACCTCTAGAATATGGTTAAATATGTTTCATGCTTACTCTTTAAGAATAAAAATGTGCTCGACTGCATGTAAAATTATTGTGTTATCCTATACTTTTCAAATATCGTCCATCAAGCAGTTACAAAACACAAACAAATGCTTGACTGCATCCGAAAGAAAATCTCGCAGTGTTTGAACTGACATCCTGCTTTCCCTCACTCAGCAGGTTTGCCTCATTTGAATGAGACAAGTGGTGTTTTGTGCCAGTCAGGGTCCATTATTGTGACAGTGCAGCCTGTGAAGACTTCAAATTCTTTCAAGAGACAGACTTTTAACTAAACAACATTTATTTGCAAAACATCATGTGGAAGATACGGTGGTGGAAACAACATCACAACCACCTGTCCAACATAATGCAATCCAACCCAAGCTCTGTGATGAATGGTACTTTTCATGAATGGTACAGTATAATGTACAAGCCGGAGTTTGTAGTGTTGTGTTTCTGTTATGTGTGACTGTGCAATTATTGTGAAAGGAAGTGAAAGGCTGATGTGTCTTGCTGGGAAATGTCATCAATTACTCATCACTTATTAATAATACTACAGCCACTCTAGCATCCATTTGAGGCTGTACTTATGTTGCTTCCACGGCCTATTGATTAGGCCGTAGTAAAGAGCAACCAAGTGGAAAAAACATTCACATCAGCTTCCAAGTTTAACTCCAAGTTGGAATGCTGAAAATAACTTTTGTGTTGGTTTCAGTTGTTAACAAGCAACTCCAAACACATGACTTTCACCCGGAAGACATGGGTAGGTGTCTGGTTCTTGTCCTACATGTCATTTGTAACTTCACACACAATCTTTTGTGATGGATATTTCAGTCCAGACCAGCCACCTCCCCCACCTTTGGTTCCCTCGCCAAACTAACTTGACCAAAAATGTTGGAATAATGAATAAAGTAACTTTAGTATATATTCAAAGTAGATTTATAGGTGATTTAAGTATCAATTTAAAGTCACTGGGCTGCACACTGATGCTTTGGAAGAATCACTGAAACCTTAGAAGAGGCAAGTATTATAAGTAGGACTAGCGAACCAAGGTAGACTCTCAGAAGGGATAAGGCCAGTGATGTATTTTTCACTTTCCCTCCAGAGATGTACAGGTGGCCTGTAAAGTTATGCTGAGATGTCATTAGTGCCCTCATTAGCATACTCCTGGAGACTACTGCTGGCACTTGTGATGCCCAAAGAAAAGCAAGTCTCTCAGTGAACGAATTACATTTGACGCTTTGACCAACAGAGGTTCAGGATCCCCCCAAAGGAATTAAGGTAATTTCCTGAACCTTTTTACTTTCTATTCAGCTTCTTGTTTCCGAGGAATGAGCACTCTTATAGCAGCCTGATGAGGCAAGCCCTGTATGATTGAATAATCATCATCTGTTTTAAGCATTGTTATTGTCAACGTTTGCTCATTAGCTCATGCAAAGCAAACTTATCTAATCATTGTATTAGATGCAGCTCTGATTAACATGCTATGTCACCTTTGTGAAAATGCTGCTTTGTTTCCTGTGAAAATCCGATGTAGGTCTTCTTACAGCCATACTCTGTTTTTTTACAGTCTTTTCTACAGTCTACCTAACTCAGGGAAAATTGTTGTTTATGTGACATCATTACCAAATTGCCTTCGAACTGTGACTCATCAGTGTCCGGATGTTTAATGAAACAGGAAACTAATTACTGACTGAAATCCAATTTAACGTTGACTGATTCATGACCCACTGAACTAGGGACTTGTTGTTTTTCTGTTAACCTTGGAAGCTCACCTTGAATGAAATTCTAAACTCACACTAACTGTCACTCTACTCAGACACCAGCAACTGATAGTGATAATTTTTGGCACTTCTATCTTAATCATGATTTGATTGTGCTTCTAAAGTAGAATGGAAGAAATATTTAGCTTAATGTGACAGAACCATTTTTTTTGGTGGAAGCACTCAATGCAGCCAATGAAAACAATGACTTTATTTATTTGTGTTAACTTACATTCAGTGAGAACAGTTTTAAATGCTCAATGCAAAAGCTTTTAAAATTATTTCTTTCTACAACATCTGCACATTGCATCTAAAGACTGGTTAACAATGGAGATGTTAGAAAAACCTGATTTTGGTTACAGCAAGTTAACTGGGGTCAAGATATGCCAAAGTGAAGAAAGAAAATCACTTAAGGTTTGGTAAAGATTGTGGTGACGGTAAAAAAAAAAGGAATATTAACTGAAGATTGGTGACAGGAGACAGGAAACAACTGTGGACTCAGAGAAATCCAGCTGTTCTTGTTTACTTTCTGCTTTGCAACATAAAGGGATACCTTCTGGGTTGGACAGAATTGTTAACATGCCAAGTCATCCGACATGAGTGTAATTCCTCAGGATACTGGACTGAGCCTTGCATATAGTTTGTTTTTTAGCCGGGGATTTCACTCCGAGATTGTGGCCTCCAACCCAATATAATGAAGTTCACTAGCAAGAACCACACCACAACCATGCAATTTTATAAAAGTCTAATGATGTGGAAATATAGGATATTTAGCATGGAAGGACAGATGAATAAAGGGAAGTAAGTTGTCTGTTTAGGCCAGTCTGGGACAAATGTGTGAAGGCCATGAGGGGGAGACTTAGTGAAGGGGAATCCATCTCTGGAATTGACTCACTTGATCCCCTGACAGGTCCCAGATAGAACATGGAAAAAGAAGTACTCCATGCATAAGCTTGACTAAGAGGGCATAAAAGGAAGGAAGCAAGGGTGGATGAATGTGAATAGGGATGGGAAGAAAGGAGGGATGGGGTCAGGGGTAATGGATGAGGGGGATGGAAATAGAGCAATAGGGTTGGGGGAAATGATGAGGCGTGGCCCTGCTCCTGAACCTAAGTTAACTTTAACTTCATGTAAATTGAATTTTTTGGGTGGTGCTCGAAGCATTAAACAATCAAAACTGTGTGTCTTTTCAGAAATTGTGTCCCCAATGATTCACATACAGAGTTCAGAGACTATTTCTTGGTAGAAAATAATGATTTTCTTTCTCAAAACCTGGGTATATAAAAATAATTCGCGTTGACTGACCCTTTATTCTGTTCATGGGTGTACAGGACGAGTTACTTTGTAACATGGCTGCACAGACAAGGCAATTTAGGAGAAAGCTGTTCACTTCTCTGTTCAGGTCGATAGCAGAGACGCGACAGGTTGAACTATCCTGCAAAGCCCATGAGGGTTTCACTGTGTCCATGTTGTGGGGCGTTGCTGTGCCTTTAGGGCATGGAGGAGCGGGGACAACTGTGCTGTACATCTGTGGTGAGTGCCAGGTTCTGCGGGGTCACAGTGACAACAACAATTAATAATCTACCACATGTCACTGGTGTAATGCATGTACACACACATATGAATGTGCATGTTTTTTTTCCCACCATATATCATGCGTGGCCAGGTATCTTCCTCCTCCCTATGTCTCTCTCCCCCTCCCTCTCTTTTTTCCTCCTTTCTCTCACACATGTTTTTCCCCCCACATGACCATTCTGCTCTGAGCCCTCATTACTAGCTTATTGATCGCCCCCATTGCTTCTCTTCCTTGTCCTCCTCTGCCTGCTCTGTCGCAGCAGTGTCTGTATACTGTACGACAGTGCCAGTCGATAACGTTGCTTTTTATTTAGAAATAGAAATGATGTGCAGCTGCTGCTATCTCCTTAGCGAACAAAAACACTGAAGTAAGTACATCAAAAAGAGAATGAAGGTAGGACGGTGTGTGTGTGTGTGCGCGTGTGCGTGTGCGTGTGCGTGTGCGTGTGCGTGTGCGTGCGTGTGTGTGGCGATGTGTCTGGAAAACAGTTGGCATAGCTGCAGATAAGCAGATGAATTATAAACAAAAGCAATATTCATCCATCAAAAAACAAAGAAGAGATGCTGTCAAATCTCACCGCAACTTGCACTATGCGTGTTTGTTTGCTCACGACCGAACGTCAATTCCTTGTCACTCCACCACCATTTCCCCACATCACTAACTCGGGTGTGTATCCAGCTTACCTTTGCCACAAGAATACCTGCATAAGAACGGGGGGGGGGGGATAAAAGGAGAAACAAGGATCAATATGCCGCCCCCCTTTCCCCCTCCTAGTTTAATTCAACCACCCCCAGCTGAAGTGGAAGGCGGTGTCTTCACAAAATATGACAGCGATAGTGATCCACAAAAGGACCTAAGCCTTTACATTCCATCCATGACAGAGAGCGCAGCAGAGGTGGGCGTCAGAGAAGGGGCTTTGTGAATACCTGATGAGTCTAACCAAGGAGATTCAATGAGGGCTGGGAGAGGAGGAGGGAGTGGGTGGGTGGGGGTTTGGGGATGGGCAAGGCCGTTCTCTCCTCTGTGTATATCTCTTTTTCTCAATCCTTTCTTCTCTTTCTCTCATTTCTCTATCTTTCCCCATCTTAACAGCCTCACGCTCGGCCTCCCTCTGTCGCTCCATCACTCTCTGTCTCCTCATCCTCTGCTTGCTGCAGTCCCAAGAGGGCCACTTAAGCTAAACAAGGGATTTGAAGATCCAAGGCCAATGTGCTGCAAGAGGTAAACACAGGCGACTTTTGCTGTCCTTAGAATAGATGTGATGACTTAGGATGAAGGTATTGACTGTGCATATTCAGTCAATTGCATGTTAAAGAGATCACCACTGACATGAGTCATTGACAGTTCTTAATTGAAAAGCAGCGTGAGGGAAAATGACAGTGCAGCATGCAAATTCACAGTTCTGTGCTCTCACAGAATGTTTTTTCACTTTGTTCATTCAAGTCATGAAACCAAGTAATATAATTGAAAGCCGGAATGAAAGGGGAAGATACAACTGAGGCTGCCAAGCCTCAAGAATGAAACTACACAGTATTGTACTATAGACACAGATGATTCCTTAAATGTGTTTTATTGAAATTTAATACTGACTAGTGCAAAAACAATCAATCAAAACAATAGTACATTCATTTTAAGCAAAACCGTTCCTTCCTGACCTTTGAAATGGTAGCTTAACAGAGTTTGGAACCTCAACTTACAGACATTATCAACAGTCAGAGCCCATTTGGTCTCCTCATATAATCTTTGGTGGATTGCAATTTGATATCAAAAAAGCTAAGTGGAAAATCAAACTGCACTTTAGCCAAATGTTGAAAAGGTGTAAACGCAAGACATATATGTTCGTCCCAAGTGGAACTATGCACTAAGTGCTCTCATGGTGTGTCCTTTGTGGTCACGGAAAGTGAATTACAGTAACATTACACTTGATTTAGCTGTTTGATTGATTTTCCCTAGTTTGAATTTGGATTAGAAATGGAAAATATATTGTTATATATATATATATATATATATATATATATATATATATATATATAGAACTGTCTTTGACTTTGAATAAACAAATGACAATTCTCGAATTTAAGGACGTTTGAGAATCACACACATGCAAAGCACAACCAGCTACAGACAACAAGTGGCAGACAGAGCGTGATGCCACATGTAGGCAGGCCACCAGACACTGTTTTCGAGTCACATCGTTGTCCGTGTTTGGGGGCATTTTCGGGTGGAAGGTTACCTCCAAACTTACTTTTCTTCACTTTCCTGGCGCACGAGCAGATAGCTGTTAGTAAAATATTTAGTTTCACCCGAAACATTTAGATTTAACATGTAATGTTTAGATTCAACATTAAGATTTAGATTATCATTTAGATTTAACATCTAGATTTAGATTTAATTTGGATTTACCTATTTGAAATATCTCTATGTTGACAAATATTGTTGTAAATGTGCAAAAAAGTGACCCTGAAAAATTCATAGCAGCTTTTTAAACATTGGTTGAAGCTAAATTTGACAAAATGTTGCTGTTATTTTCAGTGTGAGCTGCTTTACAAACGGCACCCCATGTAAATCTTTATGGAAATTAACACCTCTGCTAACTTGTTAAATTTGTTGTTGATCATACGACACAGCTTATCGCTCTCTCCCTCTCTCTCACTCTCTCTCTCTCTCTCTCTCTGTGCGCACACACACACACACAGTCCGGTTCTTATATGATTAACGCAGATATGTGCTGATTAGCTCTCATAACGGGCAGCACAGTGGGTAGCACACTGCCATGAGTCCTTGAGGCTAATGTCTGATAACTCTACATTTTCATTGTGATATTTTGTGATTACGTTCTGAATCTGAAACCTTGTCTGTCAGGTAAATCAGTAAGTCAGTATCAGGCTAAAGAGGAGAGTAGCATAAGACATGGTTTGGGGTCCTTCTGTAAGTAATTTTGGGGTACAATTTGGTTTTGATGACTTCTACAAGCAGCAATACCACAGGCCAAGCAATCGGCTCATTCCCAACAGGCACATTTTCAACGGGCAGTGCACTATGAGTGAAACAACATGCTGTTACAGTGTTTATCCCTGATAAAAGTGTATTCAATCTCATCAGGATTTTTTTCAGATACAAGACACTTGAAATGACAAGTGTAAATTGAGACTCACAACAAAGACTTGGTTTAGATGAGGTTGGAAGCTCCAGAAAAAGCTATAAGTGAACTTGTGTCAATCTTCTGTGTGCAATGAGACTTGGTGGAAGAGTGTAACGTAGGCCAAGGAAGAACCCATAACATCTTGGAGCACATCTGGATCACCAGACAAATACACAAATTATTTTTTACTTTTGTTGTCCTGTATTCGTGTGATGTCAAACTAATCAGAAAAATGAGTCAGAAAGTTAACATTGCAAGATATCCACAAATTCACAAATGACCAACAAAGAAAACATACATGCTACAACTTCCTACAATCATGCACACTTTGCACAGCAGCTGATTTGCATAAATAACCAGGACATCAACTTTAGACTTTATAAGTAAGGATCATAAAACCCTGTCTCTCGAAACTCACCACGGAGCTACCGGAATGCATTGCACGTACAGTATGCATTACATAGTCAGTGAATGGAAAGCATGGAAATGACGGCCCTTGTGGACATGTACCCATTGGGCATTCCTTGGCTAAGGTCTGTGCTCTTCGAGTGCCCATCTAGTTTATACCATGTTATCAGAATGGATTTGGGTTTAACATTGTTGGCTTGAAAAAAAATAGCACTTTAAAGACATCATGGGCTCTGGGAGATGGATGGACATTTTCCACATTTGACAGGCTAAAAGATTAATTGAGCAATTGAAAAAATAATGGGAAGATTAATCATTAATGTAAATAATCAGTAGTTCCATGCCTCATATTCATACAAAATGACCTTGACACTGCTCACATTAAATATTGAATATTATTAGTGTCATGATAGTCACTATCTAAGCAATGTTGTCCTTCCCTTCAACATCAAAATAAGTGTTGTGTACCAAACAGATTTGATTTACATTTTCCGCTGCTTCATTAAGAAGATGTGCTTTGACATTCTCAGTTATTCAAGATGACTAACAAAAGGAGCACACAGCCCTTTTGTTGCAGGTACATAAGACTGCTCTACTGTAAAGGTTTGCCTTTGGAAAAGGAACCGCAACTGTCGATGCAACAGTGTCGTAGCGGAGCACATGAGAGGCAACGTGATGCAAACAGTGTCTGATGTAGATGCGCACCAGGCATCACATACTGAAAGTTGTCTGTTTACCTGAGGCTTTCCTCGTAGAAGAAAATGCTGTATTTCAATTTGATGTGAGACAAGGATCTACAATGTCGGTAATATCTCTTCTTTATGAACTGCACTAATGATGTGAATCCTGCAAAAACGTTGTCTGTTATTGATTGAGTGTTGATGTAAAGAGAAGCAGACAATGCGAAAGATGAGGAAAGATGTTGAAATCTTTGAGGAAAATGTACATTGATTTAAAAGGTGCTGCCTCACCAGGACTGCATATTGTGAGCTATTATAATAGCACTGTGTTGTCTAGAAATAGGGGGTGTCACAATGAATAAACTTGCTAATCAAAGATGATAACCCACTGAGGAGATTCCACACTGAAATGACTTTAATCCCCTTTCTGTATTCCCAGGCCAAATCCCAGATACACCACAGCACACTCTCCTCCCACACTCCACACACCAAATCCACTGAGATAACGGAACACTTCAAGGGTCAGCAGAAATGGGAGAGGTGTTGGAAAGTTGCAGATTAGGCTTGCAGATGGAATAGGCAGTGGGGAGATGTCAGCGCGTGACAGAAAAAAAGGTGACAAACCATCAGAGCAGGTGTTAATTGGATACATCTGTGGACTGCTTTTCCAACCTCTTGAGTGTTAGAGCCAGGGAGCAACTGCCGCAGGAGGAGCAGTGGCAATGTGATGGCTGTGGACCGCACTGGGGCATTGATTATGCATCGTCTGATCCTGGGGGGGGGGACAGCGGCTGCAGCAGGAAGAGGCTATGTTTAAAGAGATGCTTTAGACGCAGTCCCAACCTGTTTTGTGTGGGTATATGGCGCTGTGCTTCTGTGTTAATGTGCATGCATGGCTACGCATGTGCGTTCGCCGATTTTTTTCTAACCCTGAGGGATCAGCCTCGAGACTGAAAGGCAGTTTTGGTAAAGACTCGTTACAATCTCACCTTGTGAAGTGCACTCTCTGCGTCTCCACTCATGTTTTTCTGCCTGTCCTATGGAAACAAATTTGCATCAATTACCTGTCCAAAATCTCCATCCTCTCCGTTCAGCGTGTAAACACAGCGGCAGCCTGTATGACATACAGTAGCAGTCATAACATCTCTACCATAGCAACCATTTTTGCAGTTTAACATCAGCGCTCAGTTCCTGGATAGTTGTAGCATTGTCTGCTATGCTGTAAGCAAAAAATAATCAAAATCAAGTGTGAGAATGAAATAAAGTGTCTTCTCTCGCTAGCATGCAGGGGATGGGGATTCAAGCATTCATTTTGCTCTGTTAACCAGTAGGAGCTTGTGCGACAGACGAGGAAACAAACCAAACCCCATCAGAGGCCCCAGTTGCCACATGTCATCGTTCAGGCTGCAGGAAATGGATGTGCTTCATTTCGCCGCTCATAATATCTGCAGGGGTAACCACTCAACTCCCCAGAGGGCATGGGCTGCTGTATTAAAACTGTACATCGTCTTGGCGGTCATGTCAATTGCCTTTTCGACCGAGAGCCAAAAAAGGGTCATGCCGAAGCGCCTACTGTCTAGAAGCTTTAATATTGCTCGTTTGCACAAGCACTGGCTTGAGTCAGTCGCCTGCCGGATGAAGTTGCAGAAACTTGGTGAAATGACGAGGCAAGGGATTGAAGTCAAAACATGTCAGCCTTAGACGCGAGAATTAGTTACTTTTCTTGCGAAATGTGCTTTTTCTTTCTTCCACTGGGTTATGGACTTTATTGAAGTTCATGTTTGAGCGCGTTTGTTACATTAATATTGCTATGCTCCATCTCTTTATTGGTGACAGTTGATTTAATGCAAACACCTGAGAACATGAAACAGTTTGAGCAGCCTACGCTGGAGGGATAGAAACGTTAATCAGACTAACTCACATATGCCTATGTTTCGGTAAAAACTCTAATTTGCAAAATATCCAGTGATTATGCAAGCCATGAGCAGGTCCCTCTTCAGCAATATTTAAAAAAATGAAAACAGGTCTCAAATCCCTGAGTAATAAAATAATAACATGGGTGAAAGCACATTATCGGTTTACATGTTACACAGAGGCAAAAGCTCCAAAGGAGGTTATGCGCTGAAGAGTTTTAAGGGTGAAAGAGCATGCAGCACAAAACAAGACAGCCTACCAGTCCCTGCATTCATTTTCAACTTTTCAACCAACAGCAGGGTGCAACGAGAATGTTTGCTCATTCACCTCTATTGTTTATTCATGCAAGAGAGCAAGCCTCATGGATATTGAGGGTGCCATAAAAAACAACAACAACACCGAAAAAAAGGAAAACATCCTGCAGTGCCTTGGCATTCAGTTGTGAATATGTATTTTTTTGTCTCCAATTTTTTTAACACATTTGTTGTGATTACAATCACAAACATGATTGCGGCGCAACCTCAGGCACACTCCCACAGACAGCGAGCAGCACCCTAAGAGCCAGTTGATTGGCTCAATATTTTGTTATGATCCTTGATTAAATCTATTCTTTGATTTCATGTGTTCTTCCTCTTAATTCTACATTGTCCTTTGTTGTTGTGTTTTTTGGTTTCATTTTTTTTTCAGGGAGTAATAGATACCATCTGATGCTCATCTATAACTCTCACAGCTGCCCTAAAAATGTCATCACTGCACCACGATGTCTCCCTGAGGGCCAGTATCCTTCCCCACGCTGCACTTGTGAGAGCCTCATCTTTGCTGTGCCCCCCTCTTTCTCTAGTGTCTTTTTTGCCTTCCCCACCCTTTCAACTTTCAACTGCTTGTTCTCCATTTTCCAAGCAAAAAAGTGTATCACATATGATCAGACCAGTTTTTAAACAAAGGCTTCAAAATGATGTAACTTAGGTCTTTGACTCAACGTTGCCTTTGTTGTTGAAGCGGACACCACAGCTCTGTGTTTCTTGTTAGTCATGTATTGTACTCTGAGAAAAGGAGGGTAGAAGTTGCGTCAGGATTCCAGCAGCAGTAAAGCAGCTTTGGGGCACGCCCACAAAGAGTACACAACAACATCCAAACTGAACATGTTAATACAAACACCGTTAGCCGCCTAGATGCAAGATTTTCGTGTCCACACTGTGCAATCACTTTCTTTCAAAATGACCTAATCATCAGTCCAGGTCACAAACCCTTTGCTAACAGTGTCTTCCATCTTATTGTTTGTTCAGCCTCCCTGTTTCTACGCCACCAGATTCTGTTCTGATTACTGACAACTGCAGCATATCATCCTCTGCAGAGGGAAAGGATGCCTTGGAGTGAACCGTCTTATTACTCTTGTGGTGGCATCAGGATAGATTAACTACTGGGAGTTTACCTTTCATCAGTTTCAATTGTCACACACATTTGTACCGTTTTTAATTCTGTGAAGTTAAAAGCGCCACAGACACGATTCCCTGAGGTGGTAATGTATATTTTTAGCAGCAAGTAAGCCTAACTTTTCTTCCCAGAATAGGTCTGTGATGGACAAACCCTAACGAGATACCGGCCCAATTATAAGGCTGTGTGTTTTTTTCCAAACACTGTGTGAGCTGGTCTCCAGCATAGACCCAGTAGGATTCCAATTTATCCAGCGCAGCTTGATGTCATTGTTCGATCAGCTCTGTAAGGAATGCGCCAAGGCTGACTGATTCTGCCCTTCATCAAGATATGCAGGAATAACGTGGCAGCATACCCGTGGTTCTAGGTATGCTGTGAATCGTGATTTCTGTAAATAAACAAGTCAGTTAGTTAAGTTAGTTAATTCCAGTCACAACCGGCATAGCTGGAATATAATACGTTAGATGCCGTAGTCTAGAGGAGAGGGAAGAAGTGCACCTGCAGAATCACCTCTATGGCCCTGATTTGTCTTCCAACCCATCTCTGTGGTTCCCTCAGGAGTAGCTTGTGCTGCAGCATGTACCCCAGTGTTTGCTCTTGCTTTCTTCCCTTTGCCCTTCTCTCTGCCTCTTTCTTTCTTAGCTCCTTTACACTCCCCCCCCCCCTCCCTCATTCTGCCTGTCTTTCTGTATCATGCCATCTTATATAACCTATATGATTCACACAGTGTTGAAAAAGCTCTTTGGGCTACGTGTGATTCTTAATCATCCATACACCATCACCTGCAGTTGTCCATGTTGCTTCCCTCTCACCATTCCTGTGTTAGCCCCCAGGTCAGAGAGAACGGCATGCCCCGGAGAGTGAGCGCTGTTTTTCAGGCAAACATGCTTGTTAAATCACTCAAATGAAGCTTTGCTAATTAGATTCAAGAAATAGACGCGAGAAAGTAGTGATTTTCAATTACTTGCAATATGAATCATTAGTTATCTAATTGCTAAGATTGGATTAGTTGGTAGCATAATGCTGCTATGAAAAAGAAGACCCCAGAGGTTTCCCAAGAAGGGAATTCACATTAAGCGATGCAGTGCTGAGCTTTCGCCTACATGTGGAGCATTTCAGGAGTGAATGGAAACTTCAAGAGAGTATCTACTGCTTTGAAAATGAAAAAGATCAATGAGATGTCTGGTGGGTTATTTATTTGCTTTTTCAAACAATAGTTCATATAGTCTGCAAGATTCATAGTGTTCCATGTTGGTTTGTCCAGATCACATGACAAATGTCCACTTCCTCTTGTCTGAGATGCATAAAGAGCAGATTGAGTTTATCAGCATTACCCAGATAAATGGACGATAAATGTTGCACAGGTTATTCTTGTTTAATTCCACTGAGTCATGGCCGCTAAAGAAAAATGCAGACATCATACAGAGATAGATCAGGCTCAGAAGAATTTGGCTCCCCTGAGATTTCACTGATGGTTGAGAGGGAATCCTGTATAAGATCCTGGCAAATTACAGTTTCAGCTAGCCTTGAGGAATGCTCTGCTGCAAAATAAGAAACGGCTTTCTTAGCATTCATCGTGGATACATGATCCAGTGGCAAGACAGCATAATGACTCTCACTCCAGGGGACTGAAAATGCTTGACTATGATGTAACCTATTCTAATAAGTTCCGTTGCAAGGAGCCTCTTGAGCATGCAGCTGAGATGAATGGAGTTTAGTGCTAACTTTGCTTTAGGGAATAAACTCCAGCAGTTGGGTATGTTGTTCTGTCAACTTAGTTGGCTCATACGTGAGAGAGTGTTCTTTTGTTAAAGAGTGGTCTTTTGTTTGACTCTGGGGCAAATAACCGTTGACACTAATGATGTTA
>NW_022602787.1:0-33717 GCF_008692095.1 Etheostoma spectabile | reverse complement strand
AGTAGGAACATCGAAGCAGCCTTAGAGTACATCAGCAAAATGGGTTACCTCGACCCCGAAATGAGCTCATGTCCGTGTCATCAAGCACCAGACTTCTCCAGGTACAAATACAACCTCAATAAGTTGACCATGGCTAGTAGATTTAATGACTCTGCACATCTCTTTACTACATTATTCATTGTATGTGCTAAATGATCTAGTTACTTACAGGAAGTTTAATCAAATGATTTTGTTACGTTATATATTAAGTGATCCTATTCCTTCTCCTTTCAGGAAAAGTTGGCATGCCGAAATCGATGGACCACGACCTGCACTAGAGGCTCCAGGCGAGGCTGGTGCCATGCCTCCTTACCACCAGATGGGGGCTCCCATGTACGAGGGGGGCAGGTGGATACGGGCCCTGAGGGTGAGATGCCCAGACCCTACATGAGCGCTCCCCCTGTAATGAACTACATGAGCCTCCGTCTGGTGGGACACAGGGCCCTGCTATGGGAAACCCGAGGGGGCGACCTCCCAGTATGGGCACTATCCACAAGTGATGGCCACCCAGAGAAACCCAGCCAACACCATGTACCCTCCAGGGGCCCAGCAGAAGGGCTACCCTGGCGGTATGGAGCAGCACGGGCCCATGATGAGCTACAACGTCCCTGGGCAGCCTCTGCAGCTCCAGCCTCAGCCACCAGGGGGGCCCCGTCCCAGGCCCCCACTATGACTACAGCCACGCCAGTCCACACATGATGGAGCCGGCTGGCTATGGAGTTAAGAGAACCGCCTCCTTCCAGAAACAAGATGGCACCGCCCCCCATGGCGCCCCCAGACAACTACGTCAACATGCAGGGGAAAGGGGCCATGGGCCAGAATGGTCCAGGAGGGGGAGGATACCCTGCTAACCTGTACATGTCCTCTCATTCTCACCCATGCCAGGCCAGCCCCACCTCCCACCAGGTCCACATGATGTCCCGTTCCCCAGGTGGGGTGGCAGCAATGGGCCCTGACTTCTCCGACATGCCCCAGGGATTGATGACACCATCCAGAGCTAGCCTCAACTTGGACCTGTATGAGCACCACTGGGCGGGGCCTCCAGGTCCTGAAAGTGCTCCTCAAGCCAGACAACCCCAGCCCCAGGCCCATTCAGGGGGGAGGTGTGTGTCCCCAGCAGAACCAACTCCTTCAACAGTCGCTCTGCGGGCCCAATGGTGTCCGGCCTGCAATGGCTGCGCCCCCACAGCTGGCAAACAGGACTCCTCCTTGGGCCCTCCGAACACCATCCCGGCTGTTACATCCCCGCCGATCCAACAGCCGGTCAAGAGTATCCGTGTGATGAGGCCAGAACCCAAGACGGCTGTGGGACCGTGTCACCCCAGCTGGATGACTGCTCAGGCCCAGGACGCAGCGGAGCCTCTGACCTACATGCCAGAGGAGACCTATACTCTTGAGCCTGCTCCGGAGCCGCGCTGCCCACCGCCACCTTACCCCAAAAACCTGCTCATGTCTGGGCCGGAGGAAGGAGCCGGAGTCATGTGTGGAGCTCAGGAACTCAGCAGCCCTGCTGCCAGAAGCACACATGGTGACAGTGGAGGGAGCGGAAAGGCCGAGGAGAGACAGCAGGTGAAAGAGAAGACGAAGATGGGCAAGGGAGAAAAAATGTAAAAGACAAGAAGCAGATCCAGACGTCACCGGTTCCGGTGAGGAAGAATGGACGTGATGAAGAGAAGAGAGAGTCACGCATCAAGACCTACTCCCCTTTTGCTTTCAAGTTCTATATGGAGCAGCACATAGAGAATGTGATGAAGACCCACCAGCAGAAACTGAACCGCAGGCTTCAGTTGGAACAAGAGATGTCCAAGGTAAGACCGCCCAGAAAGCAATGAGATTATAGAAGCAATAAAGAGGTCTTGAAAATGAACTTGCAAGTCTTAGCGAGTGTCTTGAGCGCCCAACAGCAATGTATGAAACCCCTGCAGGCTCTTTTTATTTTTGTTATTGAAAGACATTTTTTTGGGGCATTTTAGGCCTTTATTTCCACAGGACAGTTGAAGACATGAAATAGGAGACAGAGGTGGGGGGTATGACATGCAGCAAAGGGCTGCAGGTCAAAGTCAAACCCGCGGCCGCTGCGTCGACGACTATATGTGTGCACCTGCTCTACCAGCTGAGCTAAGCCGGCTCTGAGTGATAACGCCCTGCATGTCCTGTAATTTGCATCACTTTTGCTATTGGATGGACCATTTTAAATAACCTTAATTTAAGTGTTTGGCTTCACTGGAAAGCATCTTTAAATAGGAATTAATTACCTAAAAATTGTGTTTACAATATCACAGACCATTTTCCAGAGAACACATAGGTGTTCTGACTTGTTTTAAAATTCAAGGCAGACACTATATAATAATTAATACAAGTATTTTAGGATATTTAATAAAATCTAAAAACTGTCTTTAAGTGACTTACAACATGCTTTAGAACCATTATAGTCGAAAATAAATTAGAACAGAAGACATGGCTAGCATGTTTATTTTTGCATAATGAAAGAAAAGAAGTTTTGCAAGCGGCAACATTTTTCATTTTAATGATATAAATGACATTGTGTTTTGATATATTTTTTTAAGATAATTTTTTGGGCATTTTTGGTCTTTTTATTTTTGATGGGACAACTGAAGACAAGGGGGAGACGGAGGGGGCAATGACATACAGCAAAGGGCCGCAAGTCGGAGACAAACCCTGGTCCGCTGCGTCAAGTAGTAAACCTCTATATATGGCACCCGCTCTACCAACTGAGCTATCTGGGCGCCCATGTTTTGCTATTCTGCAGAGCAGACATCCATCAGTTCTCAGGCAGCTGAGGAAAACGTACACAGATAAATGGTAGCAGCAAATTGTTCACTGTGAAGGTTTGTCCAGTCTCAAAGAATGCTTTGAGTCTCTGGAAGTCGATCTCCATAGTGTGGTGAAATGAAAAGTAAACCAGTGGCTGTCTGGTAAAGTTGTTCTCTGTATAGGACATGAAAATGATAATTAGTTGTATGGAGCCGTGATGTCCAAGAGTTTGTCATCCAGAGAATTATCCCTCAGGACTTTTGTTTGAGACAACAATTTCGTTGTCTTGGGATGAGAAGGCAGTGAGTTCACACTTCTATTTGCCTGAGCTTGTCCTAAGTCATGATTTTCTCCTTTGTCCTTTTGACTTGCTTTAAGACAGACCCAGACATTTAGATAAAAGAATTAGTTAAATTTTTTACATTAAAAAATGTACTTAAAAAAAAAAAATGTGTTTAGTCCTGTTTCTTTAACCCCTGTCCTTTCTGCCCAGGCTGGCCTTTCGGAAGCAGAGCAGGAGCAGATGAGGAAGATGCTGAACCAGAAAGAGTCCAACTACAACAGGCTACGCCGTGCCAAAATGGACAAGTCCATGTTTGTCAAAATCAAGACTTTGGGTATAGGTGCCTTTGGTGAAGTGTGTCTCACACGTAAAGTGGACACGGGTGCACTTTATGCCATGAAAACACTGCGCAAGAAAGATGTCCTTAACCGGAACCAGGTGAATTAACATTTTTGTTCATACTGTATATGAAGAAGTCCTACAGTTGCTACTTTTATTACTGTATTAATCCATTACAAATCAGGCACGGCCAGTAACTACTTTCTTTGGTGCAGGTGGCCCACGTGAAAGCAGAGCGTGACATCCTGGCGGAGGCAGACAACGAGTGGGTGGTGCGTCTCTACTACTCCTTCCAGGACCGTGACAGCCTCTACTTCGTCATGGATTACATCCCCGGAGGAGACATGATGAGCCTGCTCATTCGTATGGGCGTCTTCGCCGAACCTCTTGCACGCTTCTACGTGGCGGAGCTGACGCTGGCCATCGAGAGCGTCCACAAGATGGGCTTCATTCACCGCGACATCAAGCCCGACAACATCCTCATTGACCTGGACGGACACATCAAGCTGACGGACTTTGGTCTGTGCACGGGCTTCCGCTGGACGCACAACTCCAAGTACTACCAGAAAGGTGGGGCAGTTTGTGATGATGGTTAAGTGCTCTAAATATTTTAACATAAACACAGGATTCAACACATTATTAGAAAGATTCTGGAGGATTCCGTGGATTTTGTAAACATGAAACCTATGTAACAGTGTACTGTATAACCTAATGCAGAAAATGGTCTTTTCTTAGAACAACTTCTTGCTTTCACTGTTTTCTGATAGAGAATCATATTTCAGATATGTCTCATTTATCTACTCTAATCCGAATGCTTGAGCCTTAATTGTCTTGTTTTTGAAATCACGTTCTGTCAAAATAAGCTTGCAGGCGCATTTTTACGCACATTCATACTGTCAGATACCATGTCCAATGCTAGTTTTCTTTTGCCGGTCATTAAGTTCTATGCTTCAGGGCACCTCCGAAGTGCTGGCGATAGTTACCTTTCCCATCCAGCTAACCCAGACAGTGTGTTTATTGTCTGCAGTTTAACAGTATTGTCCCCTTCTTCCGCCTCCAGGGAGCCACGTCAGACAGGACAGCATGGAGCCCAGTGACTTCTGGGACGACGTGTCTAACTGCCGCTGCGGCGACCGGCTGATGACGCTTGAGCAGCGTGCCAACCGGCAGCACCAGCGCTGCCTGGCTCACTCCCTGGTGGGAACACCTAACTACATCGCACCGGAGGTGCTGCTGCGCAAAGGTGGGTGAGAACAGAAGGGATAATTACTGCAGATACAGCTGAGTAGTGTCTGAAATAAAGTGTCTTCTTACTGCAGAAACCTTTTATTTGGGTTTGATTTTTGCTAACTTAACCACACAGATAAAAGAGGTGCTGCTTTTTGTAGAAAGAGAGTACATATTATGGCAAGTAGAGACAATGTAAACATGTTCAGAGGCAAAAGAATTCAAAGGTTGTGTCAAAAGGTTATCACCTGACGTGATGGGTGACATTAACTGATCTGAGTCCTCAGACATGCTGCATTTTTTGCATGTGTAATAGAGTCCTTGAATATTTGAACACAGACCCTTTTTGTTGTGTTGGCTCTGTACTCAGCACAGTACATTAAAAAGGAAGATATAACAGTGATGTTTAAATGCTGACAGGGAGCTTTCATTTAAGGGTATTTGGGTGAACACCGCAGATTTTTGTCATACTGTTCAAAAATTGTGGAACTCTGTATAAAAAGGGCTACACGTTGTACACTGTTGATCCAGCATCAATGTGCACACCCTCATCCACTATCATTTCAAATCAATCTGCTGAAGTACAGAGCCAACACACTTTAAAGTATGTGTACAAATACTTACTACGATACTGGATTTGTTCTGTATGTGCACTTAACCAATTAATCTGACAGTTGTGTCTTGTTGTGCAGGTTACACCCAGCTGTGTGACTGGTGGAGCGTGGGAGTGATCCTGTTTGAGATGCTGGTGGGACAGCCACCCTTCCTGGCCCCCACACCTACCGAGACTCAGATTAAGGTCAGTGAAGAAGACAAATATTCCCACTTTTGATTTAAAAAATAGAATTATTGACCAATTAATGAATGAATCACAGCCTGGTGTTGCTGGATCAGTTCAGTTGCACCAGGCCAGGCTTCATTTTAGGCAGTTTCCAGGTATAAATGTGACTTCAGACATCATGTTTAGAGTTTTTGTAGTTTAAAAATGGTAAGATTGTACATTATTCAGAAACTACTGGTTCCAAGGTCATGAATTAACTTTCAATATCAATTGTAGGTTTGAATCCAACAGATTATAAAAGTATACCTTCTGCCTATGTACATCTACACTGTACCTAGCTGTGGTGACCTCATATATTGTGTCTCTCCCCTCCACAGGTCATTAACTGGGAGAGCACACTGCAGGTGCCTGCCCAGGTAAAACTGAGCCCTGAGGCCGTCGACATCATCGGTCGTCTCTGCTGCTCCGCGGAGGATCGCCTGGGTGCCAACGGCGCCGGCGAGATCAAGGCTCACCCCTTCTTCACCCAGATGGACTTCTCCAGCAATCTGCGGCAGCAACCGGCACCCTACCGGCCCAAGATCGCCCACCCGATGGACACATCCAACTTTGACCCTGTGGAGGAGGAGGGTGGACCTGGGGCGTGGCGTGACAGCGGGGACAGCACCCGCACCTTGGACACGCTCTGCTCCCCGCACGGGAAGCACCCGGAGCACGCATTCTACGAGTTCACCTTCCGCAGATTCTTCGACGACAACGGCTGTCCTTTCCGCTACCCTAAACCGCTTGAGGCCAGCGAGGTGTCGCCAAGCATGGGCCCAGAAGAGGAGGACGAAGAAGAAGATGAGGAGGAGGAAGATGAAGAGGAAGAGGGAGAGCAGGGGGAGGGATGTGAGCCGGTGTACGTGTAGAGCGGCAGACTGACAGGCTTTGTGGGTGGCGTGTGTCTGTTATTACCAGGTTTAATGCTCATCATTCAGCTCATGACCCTCCCACCTACCACTGCTCTTCTTCTGTGTATGTGTCTGTGTGTAGAGGTGTGCATTCTACACAGGAGTGTGTGTGTGTTTATGCCTATCTGGCATGTGTGATTGTTACGTTGCTGGAACAGGATTGATGAACATCGCCACCTTGTGGAATCTATAGTGCATCCACAATGACTTCAAGTACAAAACTCCCCTGATCTGGGACCAAGAAAAATTTTGTATGTGACCGACTGCAGCAAGGGTAAAGCGGTTAGAAGAATAAGACTCAGAAACTGTACAGGTTGAAAGAAAAAAACGATTGGGAGTGTACGGATATCTAGATCACAGACAAGACTTCTAATTCGAAGACTACTTCTGGTTCTTCCAGCGGTTTCTTGTCCCATTCCTTCCACCCTTGAGTCTTACGGACGACTGAAACATCTCAGTGATCTTCTGACACCGAAGCTACGTCCTGTCTGTACGTCCTGAGCTGCTTTACACTCGAATATCAGACAAAGCAACGATGAGTGAAACCAGTTTCCTCATTGATCGCGGGGTGGGGGGGACCTCTTTCACAGCTGCTGCAAAATAAGCTACAAAGACACATTGCATGCATGTGCACACACTCAGCACACATTCAGTACAGCTTGAAGGAAAGGGTGAAAAAAGCAGTCTCTGCAGGTAGATTTCAGTGTCCATATTTCAAGACGTTGACTTCCCAGGTTCCACCAACACAGAGAAAAACAGTTTGGCAGCCCTCTTGTTGCGTCCCTTTTGGCAGCATTCATTTTTCAGATTTCTGCAATTAAATCAGATAAACTTGCTTTATCTGCTTTACCAAAATGCCAAACAAATTAGCCACATCTTTTGGGTTGCTCCATCTATACTATATATCCACAGCTGCCTCATTTTGTGCCAACTGTAATTCAGTGTAATAATGTGTTCTCAAGATGGAGCCTTATCCTTCTTCCCTCAAGAGTTTGCTGTTTCACATATCCTTGTGTTTATAAAATGTTTCCTGTTACTGATCCTCTATTGTGACTGACCATTTCAAAGCTCACCTCCCAAAATGAAAATCTTCCACCTACACAAAGAGCGTGTGTAGAGTTCAGACAAGGCTCTAAATATCAAGTCCGACACGGTTTTAGTCGGATCAAAGACTGAACCACTGTAATGTCTATAGAGCCTGACATGCAGTGAATTTCCGCTCAAAGATTAAAAGAATGATTCCCCCCGCTTTGTTTTAAGAAAAGAACTAATGAATAGAATGACACCTTATTTAAGAAAGTTAAGAGAAATCAGAGCCAGACCCGGACAAGCCTGGACCCGTTGGGTCGGATGGTGCCGAGTTGGTTTCTGACTGAGAAACGAAGCTCTCGCAAACGAACACGCGTTCACCGAGATGCACAATTTTACAGCTATTTCGCAAAGATGAGTTGCATTGTAACTTAAACAGCCTCCTCTTCTGGAGGCTGCCATGAAAACGCAAAGCAACATGTTCTTACACTAGCAAACGTGATAGTACTATGTGCAATACAAAATACATTTATATATAGTTTTTTTTTTAAACACTTATTATCCTTTTTGAACGTTTTAGTACTGAAATGTACAAATATATTGTTTTTTTTCATATATATATATATATATATGAATCCTCTTCAGTTACAACATGCTGCTTATTATTTTGTTTAATATTATTTACATTAATATTATAATTGTTATTACATGTGTACCTGTTTTTGTTTTGTTGTGGCTTAAAAGAAGTGTTTGCATTATTGCCAAGTGTGCTTGGGTTTTGAAAGTAATGAGCCGCGTGCCTTTCTAAGTGAATGTTGGGAGTGTGTTTCGCCTCTTGATGACGAAGGAGACGACAGTGATGATGATGATGATGATGATGATGATGATGATGATGATGACGACGATCAGTGTTTGCAGAACAGCGACGGTGGACTCTGCAGCTCCTGCAGACGGGCTGGTCCTGAATGCAGGAGAGGGGGGTGTAAAGCATTCTGGTTCAGAGAGAGAGAGGGAACAGAGTAGATAAAGGTTAGAGAATGAGGAGGAGCGTGGTAGGTTGGCTTTAGGAAACGGAATTTGAAAAAAAGAATTCTCTATTTTTACAAAACAAGTGGTTATACTTCAACAAAGACTTAGTGTTTGGTACATTTTCTTCATTTATCCGGAATGACCACAAGTGTGAGTGTTGTTTAGCTTTTACTACAGACCTGTGCCATGTTCTGTATTGACGGTATCATTCAGAACTTTCTTGCTTATTGACAATCAGTGAACTGCTCTCTCCGTGTCACTCTGAACCGTTTAACACTAAACTGTTCCAACAGTATTCTGAATTCGACTTTAATGACAGGGAATGTTAGAGAAGTCAGAACCTTTTTAAAGAGATTTTTCTGATGCATAACGGTGATGGAAAATGTGAGGATCAGATTTGTTACAGAAGATTTTTTTATTTTGCCTTACAATGTATTGAAAGTTTTGTTTTTCTGTCGATGTGCCTTGTGTTCTAAAGTGAGCAGCACAATCTTATCAGCTTTTTCAGACCTCTTAACTGTTATTATAATTTATCTGTGGAAGTTTTTATCAGATTCACACTGGCTTTGTTCACATGCACCAACAATCTTCTTATTCTAGTCAATACATTTAAGTAAATAGAGATAGATAAGGCCGTTGATTTGAGTGAAATTGGGCAGAACAATACATTATTTAATAAATTGCATGGCGGCATTTTTCTTTAACTCAATGTATCTCTGTGCAACGTATTGTTTTAGGAAAAGGGAAACAGGGCTTTCACCACTGTGCAATGGTGAAACTCGGGTCATCTGTAAATTTCACATCACAGACCGACACATGCAGTCATGATGGGAAAGCACCTTTTTTTGCTGTTTGTCAAGACTGCGTTTAATTATGGCTTAAATTGGACTAAAGCCAGTATACTGCATTTAACATAGCCAGTGTTGACAGTGAGCTTCCCAGATAAACGGCAGTCTTCCACAGAGCAGCACCACTGGATCCATTATGGATGAAGTGCCTTGCTCAAAGGCACCATCATTGAGATTAAGGCAGACAGTTGTTGCTCTTTTCACTCTTCCCATCCTAAGTTTTTCCTCAGCTGGTCCAGATGTCCACTTCCATTTTTTATAAACCTCCCGTTGCCAATCTACGTCGACCGGGATGGACTGCTTCATGAAAAATAGCTTTATAACGAGAGCCGCAACTCTCTGCAGAGTGTGTGAGGTGTTTCCTGGATGTGTTTTTTTTTTTTTCTGTTTCTAAGGTTAGAGAGTGATGACTGACAATCTTTGACTGACTTGATATCTGATTTCTTCACGAGACTTACTTGTGTATCCTTTTCATTTTGTATTTCTACTCTAAGGAGCCTTCTGTTGCCTTTGACACTCTTTAATGTATGATACAATTCTGTTACTCTTTAATTGATATTTATACAGATATAGATATTTTTTGTATCTTGTTTCCCCTTTTTAAAGTCCCCTTGTGCTAATGTTCAAAAACTCATGTCTACGCAGTATTATAGAAGATGTAATGGGGATAGCTATCTCTTTTTTTACATTTATGTATGAACTGAGAATTTGTAAAAATGCTTTCACAGTCCTTGTGTGTAAAATGTATGTATAAATTAAATTAACCAACTTGGACTAGTGCATTATTTCACTGCATTAATGTGTGAATGAATGATATATTAATTTTATTATTATTATTTGTTACTGCCATGGCTTCAGAGAGAAATCACATTGATAATGTAATATACAACAAAGGATTTTATTTCTGTAATCTTTTGAAAAATATTTATCTGCCTTTAAAAGAGAGAAATTACAGTCAGGGTACAGTACTGATAAATGTTACAAACGTGTTACGTTTCCTGATGGAAATGTGAACTTGAAAGGTAGCGAATGGTAGTTTATAGCTACACATCATATTTCTATTAACTTGTATGTGTAAAATCCTAATCTGCAGAGGATAACCGTCAAAAGTGGAGTAAAAAGTGCAAATGCTTTCGTATAAAGTGGTATTAAAAGGAAATATTAAGAACCTGAAAATTATTAGTTTGTTACAAGTAAAAGTGCTGCATTTAAATGCTTAGTTAAGTAAAAGTATTTGCATCGTGCATTGTGCCAAAAGTAAAAGCACATAGTGCTATTATGCAGAAAGGACCATTTCAGAATGATTATATCACTTGATTATTGCTTAATTTTGTATGCATCAATGTGTTCATCACTTTAAAAATGGAGTTGATGTATAGCCTAATCCATATTAATTAATTAGGATTTATTAGTTTATAGGTTGTATTCATAATCTGAATCTGTAAAGTAACTAATGCCAAATAAATGCAGTGAAGTAAAAAGTGCATCTGCTTTCAAAATTAAATTGAGTAGAAGTATAAATTGGCACAGAATGGAAAAATTCAAGTAAAGTACAAGTACCTGAAAATTGTAGGCTATATATATGTGTAGCCTAACAGTTGAGTACGCAATTTTTAAGTTAAAAAAGGTTACTTTTTATATACCTTTCTACTGTCTATACTGTTTTATCGTCATATTTCAGAATCAGAATCAGCTTTATTGACCAGGTATGAAGACACATACGAGGATTTTTCCTTTGGAGCATAGTTGCTCACAATGTGCTTACACATTCAAAACAATCAACCCAACAAACAATATATACACACTGATAAAGACACACTAATATAGACACACTTATATAGACACACTAATATAGACACACTAATATAGACACACTGATATAGACACTGATATAGACACACTAATATAGACACACTGATATAGACACTGATATAGACACACTAATATAGATACACTGATATAGACACTGATATAGACACACTAATATATGCACACTAATATATGCACACTGATATAGACACACTGATATAGACACACTGATATAGACACACTGATATAGACACACTGATAAAGACACACTGATATAGACACACTGATATAGACACACTGATATAGACACACTAATATAGACACACTAATATAGACACACTGATATAGACACTGATATAGACACACTAATATAGACACACTAATATAGATACACTGATATAGACACTGATATAGACACACTAATATATGCACACTAATATATGCACACTGATATAGACACACTGATATAGACACACTGATATAGACACACTGATATAGACACACTGATATAGACACACTGATATAGACACACTAATATAGACACACTAATATAGACACACTGATATAGACACTGATATAGACACACTGATACAGACACACTGATACAGACACACTGATACAGACACACTGATACAGACACACTGATATAGACACACTGATATAGACACACTAATATAGACACACTAATATATACACACTAATATATACACACTGATATATACACACTAATATAGACACACTGATATAGACACTGATATAGACACACTGATATAGACACACTGATATAGACACACTGATATAGACACACTGATATAGACACACTGATATAGACACACTGATATAGACACACTGATATAGACACACTGATATAGACACACTGATATATACACACTGATATAGACACACTGATATAGACACACTGATATAGACACACTGATATAGACACACTGATATAGACACACTGATATAGACACACTGATATAGACACACTGATATAGACACACTAATATATACATACTCTAGTCTAAACAGAAACAATGTAGAGAGATGAGTGCAATGAAGAGACCAATAAAAATTATTTAAATGTGGAACATAGTGCAAAGGGTACAGGGATAAATAGTATTAAGTTATTATATCATATATATATATATTATTATATTTTTGCTAAATATGGGACTTAAATATCTAAAAAATAAAAAGTCTGAACTTGAGTTAGACAGTAAATATTTCTCATGTCTGAATAATAATAATAATAATAATAATAAATAATAATAATAACAGCCCGCTGCCTCCACGTTAACCCAGCACGGGTCGGATGAAGAGAAACCGTGCCGGGCAGAGCTGTAATCCCACAATGCAGAGCGCATGGCGCGTCATTGGAGAGGGACGGCGATGATGGCGGCGGTCGGTGCACCAGAAGTGATCACACAGCTGGAAAGCGCTGCCAAAGTTTTAATGGTGAGAGATTCAACGTTGTTCCGCAGCCACGAAGGGGCGGGCGGGACTCATACGGGACCTCTGGGTCGGCTGGAGGTCGGCGTTTGGGCACGCCCGCGGTTAAACCCGGTTTTTGTTGTTAAATGTGTTCAGTTTTTCGGAGCCACGGTCAGTGTGTGTGTGTGTGTGTGTGTGTGTGTGTGTGTGTGTGTGTGTGTGTGTGTGTGTGTGTGTGTGTGTGTGTGTGTGTGTGTGTGTGTGTGTGTGTGTGTGTGTGTGTGTGTGTGTGTGTGTGTGTGTGTGTGTGTGTGTGCGCGCGATGCATGGCGCCTTCCCTACCTTTGCCTGTCTCCATCCCGCAAAAAAATCCCAACATTCCCACTCGCCTTCCCTTTCCCTCCTTCCTCTCGTAAACCACCTCCATCCTAAAACACCGCCCCGGCTCTGGACGCGTTCCCATGCGGCTTCAGAAACTACTGGAAAAAAAACACTGCAGTTCGTTAAGTTGTTTTTTTTTTTGTTGCACTCTGTGGAGGAGGCAGCTGGAGCATCCCGTCGCTGTGGATTCACTCGGTCTGTAGCTTTAGCATTCCTGTAGCGTCACGTTTCCTCCTAAAACACTCATTTCCATCCAGTGTTTTGCCTCGTTTTGCTCCTCGTTCAACTCTCTCGAGCCTCCCTTTGGAGCAACTGTCTGCACGCAGCAGCTAACAGCCGGTGGCTAACCGTGCGCATGTCATGACATGAGTCTGTGGATCGGATACATGAGCTAGCTAGAGCTTCTTCTTCTTGCTTCCTGCCATTTTGCTTCTTCTTGGGGTTTTAAGTGCATCGTTGCTCAGTTTTTTTGTTGTTGTTTTTTTTATAATATAATCCTGCTTGAAATCACACAAGTGCATTGCCGTCACGTGTTATTTAACAGGTGTCTTGTGAGTGGATGGTGAGCAATGTCTGGCTTTGTTTTGGGGTGTAATGAATCAAAATGTATATGTTTCAGTGTCCAGAATCAAGAATCAACAAGAACTTTATTTGCCATTTGTGTTTTCACACATAGGAACTCATGTGCAGTAGTTACTCAGAGTCAAGTTGAGTTTAAAAAGACACACAAAGCATTTACATCATGGATACGTCCAGGATAAGTGGCATCATATTTTACCATTCAGGACAAGGTTCTTGATTTAATATTCCTGTGAATTTAACTATTTAGCCAGTTGAACAGGACAATGCCGTGGTTATCAGTCTGACATCATATTGTGGGTGTGTATATTATATACTGTTTATAAAAAAGCAACAATGACCAACAACATATGGTGTCTATTGATGTCAAGTATTCTGTAGATTGTGAAGAAATAAAATAGTGCAAAGGAATAAGTATTGAATTGGTTAATTAAAGGGGCGGGAATTACCAGTGGCCTCATGATGTATTATCATGATACTTACCTCATGATATAGTATTATTGCGATTTAAACATATTGCAACAGTCGTCTGTGATATATTGCAATGTATAACCTTTTTTTCCAAATTCAAATTTTTCAAATTATGTCCCCAAAACATCTGTTTTATCTAAAAAAAAAAAAAAAGATACATTTCAATGTTTGTTCATCTCACTTCAATTTTATTGCTGCAAAATGTAACTGTCAAGCAGACAAACTGACCAACACACACACACACATATATATATATATATATATTTATTAAGGGTGTGACGAGATCTCGTTTTACGAGATCTCGCGAGATTAAAACGTGACGAGATTTCTCGTCGAGGTGAAAAGTTGTCTCGTGAGGCAATGTGATGTCAGCGTGATGGAGCGTGAAATTACTATTGATGATCCCCCTACCACTTTTAAGTCATTTGTGTGGCAACATTTTGGTTTTCCTGCGGAAATGATAAACGGCGAAAGAGTGACAGACAAGACAAACACAATATGTAAACATTGTAAGAAGAAAATGCCATCATTCATCATTAATAGTTGATTTCAAAATGCAACTAAATTGTTTTGCATTTTGTGATTTTTCAGTTGAATAAAAAAACTATTTTCCATTCATATATTTCATCAAGGATTTCTTTAAAATTTTTAAAAAAATCTCGTCTCGTCTCGTTCTCGTGAACCCAATCTCGTGATGTGTCTCGTCTCGTGGAGTAAGCGTCTCGTCACACCCCTAATATATATATATAATGAAACCTTTTTAATATTGCTCCACTGTAGGGTTGTTGGTGCTTCCACAAAACATTTACATAATAAGATTTGTGATTAATAAAAATCATCATCACTACCGTGGATGTAATAGTATGAATTAATAAAGTGGGCAAAGGGAAATAAAAGAACAGCTACAGTCTGATAAGTTTAGAAAATTACATCAATTCACTGTATTGCAGCCTGTAAAATCGTAAAAAGACGACACTTAGACCATATTAAGGTATCCAAAATCCAAGACAATATCTAATCTTGTATCAAGATATCAATATACTATTAATATATTGCCGAGCCCTTACTAACAGTTTTATTTAGTTGTTTTATCAAATCATTGTAATACAATCAATCAAATTGTGTGTTTTGTGGATTGGTACATATCGAACATTTATACATTTTAGTACTTAATTACTTATGTCAGATTTCCAAAGTCTTTTTATTTATTTTTTTGCACAGCCCATTGCGTTAACATCAGCTAAGCTGTGTGTGGTTTCCCATACCTACACAGATGCTCTGTTGAATATGACACTAACTCCCCGTTCAGTCTACATTTCTGTTATTATTGTTTTAGGGATTGTGAACCTTGTGTGCGTTCCTTCACCAGGGCTGTGCCAATCATTTTGTACCTCAGTACAAGCTGTTAATGGTGAATGAATAACTTATTCAAAAATTAGTAGTGCTGCTGAACTGTGTTTCATTATATTAAGAGGTTTTTCATAACATTTAGTCACCCTAATGGTATAATGCAATGCAGTTCAACCGCAAAATACATCACATCACCTCTGCAACAGTCTGAGCTTGTGTGTGCACCTGCATGTATGCTCTCATTTAAAAGGTTTTTAGCATGCAACTTTCCTGGTGTGTGTGTGTGTGTGTGTGTGTGTGTGTGTGTCTCTGTCTGTGTGTGTCTCTGTCTGTGGTGTGTGTGTGTGTGTGTGTGTGTGTGTGTGTGTGTGTGTGTGTGTGTGTGTGTGTGTGTGTGTGTGTGTGTGTGTGTGTCTGTGTGTCTGTCTGTGTGTCTGTCTGTCTGTCTGTCTGTCTGTCTGTCTGTCTGTCTGTCTGTGTGTTTCATATTTTGTTATTGTGGAGGGTTTTCTGTTATTGTCTGTCTTATACTTCTTCTGTAAAGTATGACAACAGTATTATTAGGGTTGGGTACCAAAGCCCGGTTCCACTATGCCACCGGTAGGAATCAGATCGCATTACAAAGCAATGTTCAGTTCCACTTAAAGTGTCGACTGAAACATTTTCCCTCTCTCCCTCCATTTTTACGAACGTAAAAATATCACACTTTCTCTGTAGTCTATCGTTAGCTAGCTACCGGAAATGTAGGCTACTTTTAAAATGCCATATTTCCCTCTGGGCTCTGGTTAGCATAGCAACCCAACATTTATTTTGTTGTTACTTATTAATAGTGTAACTGATATTTATTGTTAAATTATAGTAGTTAGGTGACTTACGTTTTTACTTATTATATATTTAAGTACTTTAAACCGTTAATATATTGGTAAATTTAAATAAAATAAACTCTAGAAAAGAGGATTTCTTTGATGTCATTTTTAGTTTTTCTAGAATCGGTTTAGGAATCAGAATAATTTCCAAAGTACTGGTTCGGCATCGGAGACGATACCCAACCTTAAGTAGAATACCAGGGTGTGTGACTGTAATACTAAAGGCTGTACCGAATAGTCTTAATCTTTGAAACTTCACTCATATTGTTGACATTTTAATTCTAAATCAACATTTGAATGCCACATGGCCCTCATTTCTTTCCTTTTATCCATTTGTCTGCTGCACTAGCCTTCATAAACAGAAAGGGAGGCAGGTGTCTGCATTAACACGGCAGTCTGTAAATGTTGTTTTTTCTTGTGTGTGTGTTTACAGGCACCGCCGTCCATGGTCAGCACCGAACAGAGACAGCATGCTGAACATATATTCCTCTCCTTCAGGAAATCCAAATCCCTTTTGCCATCTGCAAACACATCCTAGGTAACTATTGACGTGATCATTTAGACTGCACAGCATCATTTTAACCTAGGATTATTATTTTTTTTTAAATGAACAAAAATTAATCCAAATAAGACAACTCTGTTTTTTCATAGAATTCAAAACGGGGTAGGTGTTTCCATTTAACTACTCCAATCTGGGCTTCAGCCACTGATGTTATGATGACAAACCGGCTATCAACGTCATACACCCCATTCAGACAGAATATTGTTCTCATTTATTTTGTCCACCATGTTCATATCAACGAGGTAAATTAGAAACACCTCTTTGTAAAATAATACAACTCAACAGCAGCACAAATGATATCATCCAGAATGATTATACAGTTAAATCAAGACCTTTTTGAAAGAATTTAAATTAAAAACTGAACATTATAACCTCAATGAAGGATTCACTACAGCAGGGGTTCCCAAAACTTTCAGCCCACGACCCCCAAAGTAACGGTGCAAGTGACTTGCGACCCCCCCCCCCCACTATAAACGTATACAAACATTGCGCGCAACCGCGCACGCACTATAGGCGTATCCAAAATGAGCATATTGACAACACAAAATAACACAACAGCCATGACATTATTTTACAGTAATTTACTCATTACTTTAATTTGAACTTAACCTCGCCTAATGAGATGGTTTAATGTTGGAGACCGCTACTCGGAAAGAAAGAAAATCCAAAGAGCTGTTCTCTGTTTAATTATTTGCTTGGTTGTATTTTAAATGTAGCCACTAGTTTTATCTTGTGTTAAAATCATGGCTAACATACGCTATTTCTAATCGTTTTTAAATTTTAGTTTTATTTCTGGAAATCAACTCGCGACACCCCCCTCTCTGGCTCGCGACCCCCCTGTGGGTCCCGACCCCCACTTTGGGAATCACTGCACTACAGTACTGTTTGGCTTAAACTCTGTTAAACCCAACAAACTGTCAAACTCAGTCCATGTCACTCTAGCTTGATTTTGCCTAATGTTTTAATTTTGAACATTTTGTTTCCAAACAAAGGAAGAAGTGTGTTTCCAAACACTTACGTATGAATGGAATGTTATTTATATTGACAATATGAAACTGATAGCCGTTAAAAGCAGCAGTAATAAACCACCAGGGAATCTGCAACGCCATACTATACGACACCAGTTTCAGTTGTAAAAGCTTGTTTTTTTTTGTTTTTTTTACGTTAACTGTGACAGCACTTGTGTTTAAACGCAACACAAGAATTCCCAACTCTAAACTCAACAATATTTCTGCAAAGTGTAAAATAGCTGTGTATTGTATTACTTTAATTTGGGGTTTCAACAGTTTTCACATCATAACATGCTTTGAAAGAAATGACTTAATAAGCAGAATTTATTTCCCAGGACTTCCTGGGAACGTCCGTTACATTCAAACCATTGGCAAATGAGTTACTACAAAGCTAATAAAGACTATTTTGGATTTTGGATTTTAGAATCCATTTTAAGATCTTATTGTTTGTTTTTAAATCTCTTAATGGGCTGGCACCATCATATTTATCTGATATGCTGGTTTTGTACGCTCCAGTCAGAGCACTCAGGTCCAGGACCAGTTGCTTTTAGACTGTCCCAGAACCAGACTGAAGACCAGAGGGGACAGAGCTTTCTCGGTGGCAGGTCCGAAGCTCTGCAACTCTCTCCCTCTCAACATTAGAGCAGCGTCCTCTATTGAGAGTTTAAATCACTTTTAAATCACTTTTGCTTTGCTGAGCTGTGACATTTTGTTGTTGTTATTGAATTGAGCAAAGCTTTTTATCTGTTGTCTGTTTTTTGTTGTTTTTGGCATATTCTGTTTTGATGTTTTTCGAGTATTTGTTATGCTTTTTTCCTACGTTGTTATCTATAATTGTACAGCACTTGTACAATTGCTATAGAAATAAACTTTGACCTTTGACCTTGAATTAAGACCATCAACTCCACACAACTCTCTCTCTATATCTCAAGGCTATGTTCAGAAGATTGTGTCATCCGGTGACTTTCGCGGGCAGAAACTCTATTAAAGATAATTGCCTATCCTGAAGAGTTTTCTTTTCTTTTTTTTTTTTTCTTTTTTTTTTTAAATCCTCCGTGTACTCCTTGGCTACTAGCTTTGTGGAGGAGGGATGGGGGGCTGTGCACGATCACGGAAGGCTTGTATCATGTGGACGCGCCAACTACTACGCACTTTACTTTAACCCACTTCTCTTTTTCTCCTTTATCTTTGTATTTCGTCTGATCCACTTTCTTTTTTCTGGTCTCCAGAGACCAGTAAGGTGGACTACGTGCTGTTCCAGGCGGCCACGGCCATCATGGAGGCGGTGGTGCGGGAGTGGATCCTGCTGGAGAAGAGCAGCATTGAGTCGCTCCGGGCCTTTCTCCTCACCTACGTCTTACAAAGACCCAAGTAAGAAAGGAGGAAAGGGGCATAATTAAACCTGTGCTTGTCTTGCAGGTCTCTTAATATTATTATTATTATTATTAGACCTTCAATGGTGAGTGATGCACAGAAAATTGAGTAATTCAAGAGCCTTTAAAGCCTCTGAACACCCACGCCAATAGGAATGACAAAGGTTGTTTTTTTTGGTCTGCCCTAACAGGGGCAACAACACTTAAAGTGGACTCAGGAAGATGTCAGTCTAATCCAATCCAACTTTATTTGTTAAGCACTTTAAAACCACCAAAGTGCTGTACAGAAAAGTACAAAAAGAAACATAACATTATAACACGAGTAAAAAATAATACCTGTGCAATTAAAACAATTAAACTAAATAATGAAATGCAGTAAATGAAGTTGACATCCTACTAGGTGTCAAAGGCCACAGAGAAGAGGTGGGTTTTACGACGTGATTTAAAAACAGACAAAGAAGAGGCCTGTTTAACGTGCAGAGGCATTCCACAATTTGCTTAGTTTTAGGCACACTCAGGAGCAGCTGATCACCTGACCTGAGGGAGTGTGTCGGTACGTAAGGGCGGATAAACTCAGCGAGGTAGGACGGGGCAAGACCATTCAAGGCTTTAAAAGCAAATAAAAGAATTTTAAAATGGATATCCTAAATTGAGCAGGCAGCCGCCAGTGGAGTGAGGTTAAAATGGGGGAAATGTGCTCATGTTTACGTGTGCCGGTTAAAAGACGTGCAGCAGGAATCCATACCATCTGGAGACGGGCAATGGAGGAGTCTAACCACACCTGCACAGTCCTGGAAAAGGTCCCCTCAGCCACGTTAACGAGAAGCACCTGTGTGGGTGTTCAGGGCCTTCAATATGTATCAACAAACTGTCAAATCCAACAGATATACAGTAGAAAGGTCTATTTGATGAGCAGGAGCGTATTTGTTTGTGCAAGTAATATTAATGCCATTTGAAATTGGGGTCCTCCAAATAACAAGATTCCCCAAATGCTTTACATTCCTTATCTTAAAAAAATCAACCTATTTAAACTAATAGGTTTTTATGCCCTAAATGAATTGGACAGAAGTCTAGGCTGATGTTTCTAATCGACCGATTCTTCATGTGTAGTACGCTGGTAAAAACAGCAGCGAAGAAGAGCACAGACCAATTTTATATGAACAAGTTACAGAAACGCTGACCTGGTGCAGGGACAGGTTACCAAACTGTTCATCAAACAAGCCAGTGGGGTTTCTGTTTACTCTTACTTGTGTTGAGAGTGTGATTTAAAAAAAATATATATATAGTGCAGTTAAACAATTTTAAATATTTAGTTGCCAATAATTGCATTAATGTCATAGTTAACTCGCAATTAATCTCAAATAATCACATATTTTTGTCTATTCTAAATGTCCCTTCATTTTCTTCCCATTATTTTGTCTCATTTTAATGCTCTTAACATGGGAAAAGTGGATCGGCTTGCTTTGCGCAACTGTTTTTCTGTTTTTTTTTATTACTAACTCAAAACGTAATGTAACTGCTTTTTGGCCGGCTCGCAAGCCCAAACAAGTGTGTTTGCGGCGTGCTTGTTGTTGTTTTTTCCGGTCTAGCTAGATCTGATGTGGTGTTGTAGTTTTTCTAACGTTACCAGTTGTTGCAAACAACATGTGAAGAAAAAAAAAAAAACTACAAAGTTTGCTAGGCCAAAAAGAACGTTAAACCGCGCAATAAAAGAAATTGACGTCGTTAATAACACGTTTAACTGACGGCACTAAAAAAAAAAAAAAAGTAAGTTAAACTTTCCATGTGATACAGGTCAAAGAAAATAAGCTGCAGCTGTGAACACGCAGACGACGTCTCAGTCCCTGCGGTGGTCAGTGTTCAGTTAACCTCATGTTAACCCCACCAGCTTCTGCCCTCTGGGGGGCGCTACAGAGCACTGTACGCCAAAACCAACAGATTCAGGAACAGTTTCTACCCACAAGCCATCTCTCTGATAAACAGCTGACTACTGACCCACAGTGTCAGGTTCAGTTCTGGCCAATAACCCAGTAACACGGTCTCTACAGCACCTGGTCACTGGTTCCACTATTATTCCATTTATGTAATATTTATTCATCATTCTCATTCTCATATCTCACTTATTATCCATTACTTATTCATCACTCTCATTTCCTATTTCAGAACTGTTCATAATGTTCATTCTGTTCATATTGTAATATAATAACTTAATACTATTTATCCCAGTACCCTTTGCACTATGTTCCACATTTAAATATTTTTTATTGGTCTCTTCATTGCCCTCATCTCTCTACATTGTTTCTGTTTAGAGTATGTATATATTAGTGTGTATATATCAGTGTGTCTATATTAGTGTGTCTATATTAGTGTGTATGTACTGTTTGTTTGGTTGTTTGTTTTGAATGTGTAAGCACATTGTGAGCAACTATGCTCCGAAGGAAAATTCCTCGTATGTGTCTTCATACCTGGTCAATAAAGCTGATTCTGATTCTGATGTGTGTTGCACTTCCTGTAAGTGTCTTCCAACCGCCTCCCTGTTTCTCTCCAGTCTCCAGAAGTACGTCCGTGAGCAGATCCTTCTGGCGGTGGCGGTCATCGTGAAGAGGGGCTCACTAGACAAAAGCATCAACTGCAAAAGCATCTTTCACGAGGTCGGACAGCTCATCAGCAGCGGAAACACCACAGTGGTGAGACAGATGTACATAATGTATTTGAATCGGTTAATTTGGTTACAATGAACAAATAATCGATCATTGTTCAAGTAATTTTAGTTTTTATTGTATAAGGTTGCAGCTGAAATCACAAAGCATTTTTGACAACATAAAGACAAGAAAACAATATAGACGTCACTATACAGAACATAGACCAGGGAACTCATGCGTTATAATACAACGATTTAAAAGATCATGGGATGTTTTGGTTTTCATCCACGTTAATGACATTAAATCATCAACATTTCTTCCGCTATGTCAAAGCTCTTTCGTATAGATGCTTCTTAAATTGAGAGGAAAAGGCAACTTAATCCATATTAGGTTTAGAGTGAATTAATTTCTTGACATCTACCGTTGGTAAAAGACTTTATGGTTTACTGTAAGCTTAAGTTTTGACATTAAATTAGTAAATAGCTATGTGTTGGGGACTTTTAGGCAGCTTTACAAAACTTGATTCAGGCTGAAAATGAAATAATTTAAGAAGAGAATACATTTTACTTATGGACTAACCCAAACAAAGCACAGAAGTAGATAATTTATGACAACATGCATCAGTTTTGTGAACCATCTCTGCCTCTACCAGCGGTGGGGAGTAATCAAATACATTTATACAAGTACTGCTCTTAGATACTATTTTGGTACTTGTAGTTTCATTTTCTGCTACTTAATACTTCTACTCCAATACAATTCTGAGGGAAATATTGTACTTTTTTACTACACTGGTTTAAATTTAATACATGTCCATAGTCCATGTTTGCCATTTTGTCAAACACCACATGTGCAAGTTTAGTTTCAAAAGATAAAAGTTACAAATAATGAGGCTGGCTTTCAAAACAAAGACTACACCACTGCGTGTTCTAATCTTTTCTCTATTCAGTCCTGTTCTTATAGTCTCAGAATACATAAACAGACTCAAAACAGTTACCCAAAATACAGATGAATGGTAGAACTTGAGTGTATTTAAAACATGAGATGAACAGTTTGATCACATTTATTATATTTGTGACTTGATGGACCACATTTGTGCCCTGGTTACCAACCTCCTGCATGGTATCTGGCTCTGATTTACAAAAAAATGGCACAAAATCCATGCGGGGGGGGAAAACTTCAGGCGTGTTCCTGTGGTCAAAAGAAAGTTTAATATTGAGTATCTTGTTTTCTTTGCTCATGCACTCAAATTGATTTTATATACAAATTCTGTTAGTGTTTTTTTTTTTTATTCTAAAATATTTGTGGTGTTGTACTGTGAGCGTACTACTGCATACTGGTCAAACATTGTATTATAAAAGCAAATTGGAAATCTCCTCTTAATCCAGTAGATGGCACTATTTCATTCGTGTCCTTAACTAAACCCCACAGTAGAAAAGGACAGCTGTGTCCCTGTGGAGGGCTGAAAGCAGCTAGAGATGCACCAGCTACAGCTGTTTAGGCCGATTCCGATTTTTCATCGAGTTTGGCCTGCCAATTTAGCCGATTCCGATTTCATATTTTTTAACCACTTTAAGCACACACAAATATTTATTTTCTATCTTTTCTTTAATAGTACATTTTGCATAGAACATTTTTTGAACAGATAATCGATGCCTATAAAGAGAACTATATAAATTACTCCTGGTTTGGGAAATTCACACACATCTAAAGTGCAATGTTTGGAAGAACAATTTCCTTCTTTTCACATCCAATATCCAACTAAACAAATTTGATATATTTAGCAAACTGAACTTATGTATGTATGTATGTATGTATGTATGTATGTGTATGTATGTATGTATGTATGTATGAAAACAGGGGAAACAGATAATGGCAATAAAATATATAAACAACAAAAATAAATTAAAAATTAAATATAGCCTTGCAATATAAATATCTCTCATAAGATCCACACACGGGCCCGTTTGAACGTTAACAGTAGTTACCTGAAAAAAAGCATGTACTTCCTTTTTTTAGCACGTTTGCTGACTTTGTCATTGTGAATAAATATGATCTATACCAAAGACTTATCTGTAAACGGTACGGTTATCTCGGAACAACCCAGCAAATAGACGGTACCCCAGGGTGCTGTTACCTGAAACGGACGATTTAACGTCACCGCTCATTCTACAGACGGTTTAGTAACTAAACTAAACGCTGAGGGGAGACCACTACGTTGTTGCGGTATGCATCCCCACTAACCTGGAAAGGGTTTAAACGGAAACGTTAACGCATCGTGTCGGAGGAATACAGACCGCGTCTCCTGCACTGGGGGGTCCGAGGGACCGTCATCAGCTGTCTCATCTGGGGTCTGATAAACGGTAAATTCATCAAAATCAGTGTGCCCAACGCTATTTTCCGATCTACTGTTGCTGTGCACGCGGTTTTCTTGTTCCAGTTGTTCAGCCTCAGAGGGGAGAGAGATCAGCTGAGCACACCGCTCGGCAGAGCTTTTCTCACATTTCATCAACCGCTGATGGAGAGCTTGCTTGTGCACGTGTGATGCGGATGTTGCGCGATGGTAAACATGCGGCGCCCGAGTGCATTTGACCGGCATCAAATCGGCATATGTCGGTCTGACCTGCCGGTCGCCGGTCACGGCGGGTCACGTGAAAACCAGCCGGTCAATCGGTGCATGTCTAAAAGCAACTGATAAGGATGCACAAAACCAGACAGGAGGAAGTGATCAGAGAAGTCTAATCTAATGTAGTGTTTGTTTGGAAATAAATCCAACAACTGTGGGAAAACTAAACTAAACTACAGTCAGAGTAGTTGTATTTGAGAATGGATGTCAGGATAATTTGACCTGAAATAGCTGAGATGAGAGAACCTTTTTACCAGTAATCATTTATCTATGAATAGGTCATAAGGAAATATATCCATTCTGTGTCCCGTTTCCTTACCACATGCCAAGGGTACACAATATATTCTAGTACACGTTTGCAGTTGGTGTGCAACGAAAATCAATATACTTTACTATGTTGTAGGACATTAGGCAACATGTGCACTGAGAAGTCGGTTTCATTGCGGCTCTGGAACATCACGACCAAGTAATCCTGACAAAGGAGAAAACAAAATGTTGTTCCAAGAGATTTCATACTTGTTATTGTTTTCGTAGACTTTTTTTTTTTTTCTTCTGAGCTGTCTCACCACAAACCACAACTTGGTTAAATTTTTTGCAGCTGCTCCCTTTCCTTTGTGTGCTGCATTGTGGAGCAATATCAACAGCACGATGAAAATACACGTTGAATGCTGACTTTTTTCAGTAGACTTTTATTTTTTTCAGTGCAATGCACACGTATCTAAAATGTACGCAAAAACTTTTTTAAGTCTTGACGACTTATTGCTGTTGCTCAACTTTGACTGCAGTACAGCTCTTTGTGTAACATTTGTTCTGTGTGATCACACAACCCTCTCTGCTGCAGCAAACACTGGCCTGCTCCATCTTGACGGCTCTGCTCAGCGAGTTCTCCAGCTCCAGTAAGACCAGCAGCATCGGCCTCAGCATGGAGTTTCACGGCAGCTGCAAGCGTCTGTTCCAGGTGTGTTTCCTACTTCACCTTTCACGTTCTTTGTTTTCAGGTGCTTCTAGTACTTCAAGCTTTTACTCCTCCAGTCATTCTTCTTCCGCACCTCCCTCATTTCCAGGAGGAGGGCCTGCATCAGATCTTCATGTTGACCATGGAGGTGCTGCAGGAGTTCAGCCGCAGAGAAAACCTTAACGCCCAGATGTCGTCGGTCTTCCAGCGCTACCTCGCTCTGGCCAACCAGGTCCTCTGCTGGAACTTCCTGCCACCCAATCATATCCTTTCTTTGTCAGAGGCTGATGTGGAGTCTTACGCCTGGAAAGTTAGGATAAAAAAAGTCACGATTTCTAGATCATTACTCGTGATTGGATGCGTTGTGCGAAAAAGTATGCCGAGGAAAAACAGGTCAGTCTGAGTTACCTTCATAACCCCACATTAAGAACAGTTTATGGATTTCATTTCACAGTGTTTTACAGAGTAATTACGCCTAGTTGGGCACAGAATGGCATCTTAAAACCCTAGTGGTCTTCTTTTGTGTGGGTTTAGCCATTGACTTTTATTGGTTTGAGATTTTAATCAACAATTTAACTGCTGAAATCTGGCATCATGATACTCATTTGCAGACAGAATTCAGTTATTATTAAAAAAAAAAAAAGATGATCGGGATGGTTTTAATATGTTATCCAAACATTAAACAACTTTTTGGACGTTTAATAAAAGGGGAACATTGAAATTAAGTTTTGTAGACCTAGTTCACTGTTTAACTTTGACTTTGTTGGAGAGTAAGTCAAAGTGTAATGTAATTATAAATTATAGCAAACTACTTTTCCTACTTACCAGTGTTTGAGATGATAGAACTACAATGCAGATTTGTGATTTGATAATTGCACCTCTTGCATTGCTCACCCCAATAGACTTAATAAAACCACACTGGCTTGTAAAGTATCTCCTAATGTCGACCGTTAAATGTACAAAAATTAGATTTTAGGTTAAAAGAAGAGGGATATGTCTGGGGTGTAATGGGGGAATGTAAGTCAGCAGAATGTCTTCCTAATTGTAGTATTTTTTATTTTTGTCTGCTTGGGATATACTTATTTGTGTGCGTGTGTGGTATCCAGGAATTAATCTGGCCATCGTTTGGTGTTGTAGTGAGAGGCACGCATCATTGTTATCTTTGCAGTTGGCCGCATTGTCGAGCGAACTTAGGCACTGTGTGCGTGCGTGCGTGCGTGTTTGCGTGCGTGCGTGCGTGCGTGCGTGTGTGTGTGTGCGTGCGTGCAAATCCCAACCAGCCTGGTGTCCTCCCTCCCTGTCTGAGGGGATCTGGAGTGGCGCTTTGCTGCCAGCCAGGGTCATGTATCACTTTCAAAGAGGTGTCTGTGTGTCCATCTCCGTATCATTCCAGCAGCCCGCCACCCTGCCTTGGCTTGTTGAGGCTCCCCTTGGTATGCCTGGCACTCTCTGTTCGATGTGTGTGCAGTTACTATGCATGTTAGGGAACTTTTTGGGTTGAGGTTAAACATGATACTAAATATTAAATATCTTTAATTCAGTTACTAGAGGTTCTATTTTTCAGTGTGCTTGCATTGCACATACATTGGTCATATGATTTATATAAATAGTTACTACGATATTACTGTACCATTTAGACTGTACAAAGGTATCTTTCCATTTAATTTAAGTTTGGTGTGTATTAATGCTTTATAGCAGTTCTTGGATGGGAGAATTTTTAAATACCTGGATATGTCAGATGTTTATTTAAATCAGACTTTCCCCATATGTTACTTATACCTCGAAATGTCAGTTGATTTCCCAACATATGTACTGCATCACTAATTAACCAAACCTTAATATGTATAGAAATGTGGTATCAAATTATACACAGTATAATAGAATAATTTGTCAGCATCTTCATCTAATCTTCAATTTCTTTAGATGACTCTAATCTCCCTTTACTAAATGCAGCCAGCCTTTAACTAGATTTAAACTTACTTTAAGTTTGATTTTCATATATACATTAAAATATATGTAAAATCTTACACAGTACAAAATAAGTAAAATACTTAGACAACTAGCTCCAGAACAAGTCTAACACATGGACAAACAGAATCTAACAAATGAGATAAAATAAGTTTAAAAAGTAGATACAATTAATTAAAAATGACGAACGGTTAAACAATGATTTAGAACATGTCAAAAAATAATCACAATTTGTTTGTTTTTTTATGTCTTAAATTGTCACATTTTCATGGTGAGGTAGTATTAGCATTTTCAAATGTAGCTGTCTTTAAGATGAAATATCCTTTCAAAATCATCAAGTAATTTAAGTGACTGTGAAGCAAAGCTAGCTGGCTGATTTATGAAATGAGGCCTCAGGGTACTAGTTGGCTGGAAATAGAGATGTAGTTCTCTGGTTTCTTTATGTTTGTTGTCTCAGGCCATAGAAATAGCATATGAATTCTCAAATCAAGTGGCATCTCCTTGAAATTCTGTGTGCATGTGAGTGTTTGTAAAGGCTACAAGTGTCTGGGCTGTTGTTGAAAGGAGAACAGATTGATGAAGACCGCTGGGAGGCCTAAATGAGTGTGGCGCCTGTCTGCAAGTGTCACAACACGCCTGTGCCTGTGTGATGAGACGTGAACGTATGCCAGCGCGGGTATCAGGGGGCCTCTCCTTAATTGTGTAGCTGACAGCCGCTGCCTTTAACACACAAACACACACACACTCCTCGACCTTCTCAAAGACCCTTTTTAAGCGTTTCTCCCTTACAAACCAAGCGGCATGCATGTCATCTGTCCTCCCCGCGTCTGAACCCTCTGGCTCTGGTGTCATCTGGTGGAGGCACGCTCCCCGGGCGTTGGTATGACACAGTGTCACTCCACAGTGGGCTTGACGCTGCTCAGGGTCGTGGTCAGGCCTCGAGGCTGCTACAGTAGTCAGGTGCTGTAAATGGCTTTCCGAGCTGACAGATAGATCACCCTCCAACCCTGCTGCCTCTATTCTGCTAGATCACGCTACATATCTTGGTCCTCTTTGCATTTTTCTTTTTTTAGATGTTTTTAATTGATTAGTAGTAATTAGTAATTTGAGGGAATCTCTAAATGCATCCTGTGTGCTATAAAAGCCAGTGGTGCTTTTGTTCTGTAGCCTTTTCTTTTCTCCCATCTGTTCTTTTCTTCACTACAGAGGAATGTGTAGATTTCACGGTGTATCAGCTCACTAAAACTCAGTTGTTTCAGATTAAAGCATGTCCATCCCCACCTCTTCCATCGAGACACTGTTGTCTGTCTCTTACTTGATTTATAGTTGAATACTTTGTCATGAGAGAAGATGCAACCTCCACTTGTAGAATTGTTTTCTTATTATTTTTAGTGAGACGTATAAAAGCGGCATTAACGTCTCTGAGCAACAATCACCCCCAGCAGCCTTCTATCAGGAGTTATTATTCTTGTGCTGACGAGACAACTGTCAGCCTAACACTCGGCTTGGCTCGGCTCTGTTTTCTCATTATCTGTTCAGGAGTCAATTTATAGACAGTTTGGCCCTCAGGTTAAGGTTAGCATTTGGAATTGTGTAAGCTGATGCTGGATGTTTGCCTTGGCCCTGACCTGCATGGAGAATCTTCAACTACTGCCGTCTAAACAAGCAGGTCAGGGAGTAGACGCAGATGAATGCTGATGCACATTTAGGGGCATGTACTTTCTGACTTGTGTTAGATTTAAAGTAGTTTCTTTTCCCCGCACACACTGTAGAATACTTTCATTATTACCAGGGTCCCACAGGGTCTTTAAAAATATTTTAAATGTTTTAATTTTCTAAAAATAAGGCCTTAAAAGTATCGAATTCTGTTTACTAAGGTCTTACATTTTTTTCTTGTCTTTTTGTAGGATTAAATAAATGCTGTAACATCGGAAATAAACATTTGGTGTAGTATTAGTTTTATAGCATAAAAGTAACATATTATTGTAAATGAATTATTGTCACAGCAAACAATTCATCACAGCTATATGACCTTTCGGTTACGCTAACTCAGTTAAACAGTGGGTAATATAACGCCAGCCGACACGCGCTAGAAAACATCTTTACAATAGCAGGTGTGGTATAAAAACACTACTGCCTTATCCAAAGGGCCACTAGAATAAACACAAACTGTAAGTTCCTCATAGCCACTTTAAATCAAGGCACCTGCCTGGATACGGAAGATGTGCGTGTGCTTTGCACGCTGATTGCTAGGGGGGGGGGGGGATTACAGTCCAACTCACATCAAATAACCTAAGGGCCAAATTGCCACCTTTTCCCACATCTAAAAACTTTCTGATCTCAAAGAACCATTAAGCGCAGTGGCATGATGATATATTGTTGGTTTAATTCGGTAGTGGGAGAATTAATGACAACTGCTGTCTAAACATATGGGGGCAAGACAGTAGAAGGAAATGGCACAGAGGAAGGGAGGGGTGTGGGTCAGCGAGGAGGTATTCTGGACTGTTATTTCACATGGCGAGGCTACAGGCGAGACTTAAGGCAGGATATATCACTTAAACCCGACCACGTGCCTTAGCATAGCGCTGCGCTCTTTGCACGGCCACTGGCAGACCACTCAGTCGGTCGTCCTGTGCAGGGGTCCATCCTCAGTCAGGAAGATCAACCGTAATGAATAGAGGATACAGGAGAGGCTCGCTAATCCGCAACCCTCAGGCACGAAAGGCCAGCAAGATGTTTAGATTGCTGAGATTGTTTACTTATAGTGGTCATGAAAATACTATCAAATTGATCTCAATAGCTTTGAACAACGTCTGCAAATTGTTGATGAAAGAGGAGCTGGGAATGTGTAATGTGTCTTTCATTATATGAAATACACAGTGCAGTTAACGCATTCAAACCCCGTCATAATTTTTTTCTAGTCGAGCGGTGGCTCCAGGGACCCACTTTATGACAGGCTGGAATATCGCAAAAAACTGAACAAAATCTGGTTTGTATTTGATACAATATTGTACATAAATTCATGTTTCCCAGAGGATAAATCCTGCTGTGATTCCTGAGTTTTCTTCTATTGCCATCATGAGGTTGACATCCTTAGTGTTAGTATAACGTCTTGAGAATTATTATATGGATTACTATGTAATCAGACGGCACAGACATCATGATGCGGAGAGGAAAATTGCTAATCACTTGGGTGCTCCCTTGAAGCTCAATATTTATGTAATTGGCCCAAAATTTGGCACAGACATTTATATAACCCTCTGGATTAATTGATTTTTTTTGTGAACCTGTGACTTTCCATATAGCACCATCATCAAGTCAACGTTTTTAATTTGTCCATATTTTTTATTAATGTCTAAATACCTGCAAAAATGACATTCCCATCAACCTCAGCTGTACCTTATTTTTATTGCTAATTATGCAAATGTTAGCATGCTATTAGATTAAAAGTCTTTGTAGTTTGGTTTCATGGTTCACATAAGCCTCATAGGGCTTCGCCCACGTATTCTGTTTCTGTAGTCATGCGTTAGTTTATGCATAGCAACACATGCTGAATTACAGCCCATGAAGGAAAGACTGATGGCTTTTTATTGCAACTATGCTTCCCTGATGCTTTGAAGCAGAAACTGTACATTGACGCATGCTACTTGTGCTAAGGTTCACATGCAAATCCATAAATACTGGACGTCCAAGTGTCTGTCGCTGAAGATGTAAAGCTGGAAAAAATTCAAGTGTCATGTCCGAATGTTTAATATCCGGGCAAGAAATTAAACTTAAAAGGCTGGTTGTTTCCCTGCCAAAGTAACTGTCAGTAACTTCCAGCAGTAGTGTTATTGGCATTTGACTGGCGGCTGGTGTTAATTAAGGTATTACATTGTGTGTTTATGTGTCTGTGTGCCTGCAAATTGGCAACCGCATGTGGGAACTAAACGTTGTGAATCTCTTGACTTGTTTTTGATTTAAACTCTTGTGGTCAGTGTTTCGATTGGCTGTGTATTAGGTCAGTTGAATGTGTGTCCGTCTTATCTTTCCAGTGGAAAATTGACGTGTCACGTTAGTTATTCTTGAGCATGCTGGAAGGTTGGAGAGTAGTAGCAGGTGATGTCTTTTAAAAACCCACCAAACCCACAGCCACATGTCCTAGTCACTTGGTGTACATTACTCATCCTGGAGGCATGTAACACACACCACACACACACACACACATACACAGCCTGTCTTTTTTTTCAGCAGAGTGGGTATGGTTGAAGTTGTAAATTCACTTGTCAACCCAACAAGTAGATTTCCGTAGGCGGGTTTGCACAACCACTGCCACTGAGTGGGACCACCCTACGGAGACGGCCTCTCGTATGCAGCCTGCAGAACTTGGTCAGTCCCGCTTGTTGCAGGAAAGAGTGTGTCTCTCTCTGTGCTCATGTTTTTTCTGTCTTTTATCAAACAAATTGCAAGATAAGAGACAGCCAGGTGGTTTTCATTTAACTTGGATAATCAAGACAGACATGAAAATGCAGGCCAAGACTTAAAAGCAAGTGAGAAAAGGAGCAATGTAAGAAAAATAAAATCAGGATATTTTCTAATCAAAACTAAATAGGTAAACCCTACATATATACAAGTAAATATGATCGTATTCATATTGCAGCACCCTCCTTACTTATTTTGATCTCTTTCTCACTTCCTTCCCTCCTCAGAAAGGTTCAGATAGAGGTCCTCTGCCTCACCACGACTATTTTTAACAAGGCCTGAAAGCAAAGCATTGGACAGACACACACACACACACACACACACCACACAATCCACAGACCCTTGACAGGTGCCAACTTTTGTGCCGAAAAGCGTGGTGTGGTGTGTTGTGCTCGGGTGTATGCATGGGAGTGACTGTGGGCTGGTGTCGGAGGAATGCTTGACCTCGCCGGCCTCTGCCGCTGTTTGGCTTTGATGAAACATTCCTCTGGAAGTTTCCCCCTCCTGCTGTCACCGAGCCACAGGGCATCGATACGGGTTTGTGTGCATTATTTTGTGTTTTGTGTGTGCGGGTGATGGAAGACGGGAGAGAATGATTTTATCATTTTTTGTTTTTTTACAAGCAAGCAAAAGGACATTTGCAAATGATAAAATATTGAAACAAAACCTGCACAAAGAAACTACATTTATTATTGGTGTTAGTAGTAATTGTAAACATCCTCCATCCACATATCCTGGACAAGAGACAATAAATAATCTATGCAGTATGTTGACTGCTTAAAACTCCACACTCTCCACAGTTTTTTTTGCTGAGGCTTGCGGTGGACGGAGTTCTGATCAGAGGAAAAAGGGTTTTGATCGGTTGTACTTGCAGGGATGGAGATTTGTGGGATGCACATCCAGGGCACCAAGCTCCCGTTCCACCACATCCCAAAGATGCTCTATTGTGTTAGATCGGGTGACTGTGGGGAAATTTTAGTACAGTGAACTCTCGTCATGTTCAAGAAAACAGTTTAAATGATTGGAGCTTTGTGACATGGTGCATTATCCTGCTGGAAAGTAGTCATCAGAGGATGGGTACATGGTGGCCAAAGGGATGGACATGGTCAGAAACAATGCTCCGTAGGCCGTGGCATTTAAACCAGGTCCAATTGGTACTAAGGGGCCTAAAGTGTGCCAAGAAAACATCCCCCCCACCATTACAACCACCACCACCACACAGCCTGCACAGTGGTGGTAACAAGGCACGATGGATCCATGTCCCCATCTGTTTACACAAAATTCTGACTCTACCATCTGAAGGTCTCAACAGACATCGAGACTCATCAGACCAGGACACATTTTCCAGTCTTCAACTGTCCAATTTTGGTGAGCTCTTGCAAATTGTTGCCTCTTGTTCTATTTGTAGTGGAGATGAGTGGTACCGGTGGGGTCTTCTTCTGTTGTAGCCCATCGCCTCAAGGTTGTGCGTGTTGTGGCTTTGCTGCATACCTCGGTTGTAACGAGTGTTATTTCAGTCAAAGTGGCTCATCTATCAGCTTGAATCAGTCGCCCATTCTCCTCTGACCTCTAGCATCGACAAGGCATTTTCGCCCACAGGACTGCCGCATACGGGATGTTTTCCCTTTTCCACCACCTTCTTTGTAAACCTAGAAATGGTTGTGCGTGAAAATAAATAAATAAGAACTGAGTATTGTGCGTATTAAGTGATATTGTGAAGACCTGCTACATGCCACTAGTCCATGAGTTTGTGTATGGATTGTATTGCATCTGAAATATTTGTGTCCCTGTACCATTTTCTTCATGTGGTCCTTAATCATTTGTGTGTGTGTGTGTGTGTGTGTGTGCTTGCGTTTGTGTGTGGTGTGTGTGTGTGTGTTGTTTTGTTGAAGGTGAGGAGTGAGGAAAAGCCTCATTTTGGAGTATTGAA
>NW_022602786.1:0-31618 GCF_008692095.1 Etheostoma spectabile | reverse complement strand
CTTCCCAACCTTGTGCTCAAACAGTTGAAGAGTAAGGAGAGAAAGGCAAACTTCTTATTTCCTGACAAAAAGTATGCACATCCAACATCAAGAATTTCACTTAACACCACATATTTTTTGTGTGTAACATGTATATGCTATTTGTGATGGGAAAACAGGTTGACCTCCATGATGCACAAGATGTTTTGTTCAACCTGGTCGATGGAGACGTTCAGCGAACCATGGGAGTTTGCAATGCAGTAGCATGAAAAGCAGCTGAAAGCTTCACTTTGCAGTTGCCAGCGCCTTTCAAAGATTTTTTTTTCTTCTTCTGGAATGGTGCTCGTATGTGTACATTTGAGCATGGAATTTCAGTAGCACGGAAACAGAGTTAGGTCACAAGAAATATCCCCTGTCAAAGAGTGATGGAGGATGGTGAATGGAGCTGTCCGAGGGATCAGAGTGATGGAAGAAGACATCCTTTCTCTCTCTCTTTCTCTCTGCGTCCTTCATCACATTCTTCCTCTTATTCTCATTGTCCAGTTATTTTACACATGCCGTTGGCTGGTCGGATGTCACCATTGGAAATTTCAACAGATTAATCCGTCTCTGACTGTCACGTAGATGAACCTTTTAACTCTATAGACAGCAGATTAAAAATGTTGCCGCAGAGCGCCATGGATGAATCCTTGTGGAGACCTCAGCACCTCTGTGTTGTAATTTGAAAACAGCCCAGGCCCATTTAGTCACTGGTGAGCGAGGGCGTTGCAGCGCAGACAGAATGATGTATCACCTGGTCCAGCTAAATGACAATTTTATTTCTCACCTCCACTTTCACTGCAAAGTATTACCAGCGCACTTTTCTCCATGGCAACTTTTGATTGGACATAACCTCCGTCAAGCTAACTAGCAAGTGACTTTGCCACGAAAACACTGACATCATCCTCTAGCGCCGATTTGTTGACTGACAACACATGCCAAGAAGCACAGACAAAAGCAGCATATTTTAGCGTGCGCAAATGCGTTTTACTGTGAGTACAGCGAAGGTCATTTTTTTTCGAGAGAAGCATGCAGAAGGCTGCTTTGTAGAGAAACGGGAAGTAAATTACACCCTAATGTCCGACGCCATCGCCACTGTAGGCATCGCCGCTTCGAGGGAGACGAAGAAAGAAGGAGAGAGCGAGAAAGAGCTCCATCATGGAATAGGGAGCTCCTGTCCGCTGCAGTGGTCCAGGACAAAGCTGAGAGCTCCCAGACGCCCTGTATGATTAATGACTCATGGTCATGCTGTGTGGAAGCCTGGTAATTAGCTACAGGCTGATTAAAGACAAGTAAACTTCTGCTGATAACCCGATTCTGTTTCTCCCCAGCGCCGACACTGGCATGTGGAAGCTCTTACTGCCAGGGTTGCAAGAAACAGACCAACGTTGAGTATGATGAATGTAGTCTCCAACAGGCATATGCAGGCTCTAATTTAAAATTATTTAGCGTTTGACATATTGGCATTGTGCTCTCTCTGTCTCCCTCCGTTCATGTTTGTGGTTTGCGACGGCGTCCAAGTTTCAGGGGGCTGTTGTTTGAGTCTGCGCCTGGCATATTCATGAATAAAGTTTTGTCCTGCCCCCCCCCCCCCCCCTTCTTTTGCTCCCTCTGGTCTTTTCCCTGTTCATAGATTTCCCTCCAAACATTTGCATTTTCTATAATAGCGAACAAGGAGAGTGGCAGCCTGCCACGAGAGTTCGTCAACTACCAGATTTTTACAGCTCTGGCTGTCCAGAAACAGACAGGAGAGCTAAAGCTGGGCCAGAGGGTGGACAGCATTACACTGGATTTACCTTATGAGACTAAATGTAAGCCGAGTTAGCTTAGGCATGAAAAGGAAGAAGGCCTCCAAGTACTCCACCAGCTGCCAAAAAAGGACCCACACAACCATCCAAAGTCTTGTCTCTGTAGTTTATTGAGGTGGGACTATTTCCCTAAAGTAAACAGATGGAGCAAAAGAATAATGGATAGCAACATTAAATAAAGCTGATGTCAGTTGTTTTGCAGTTGAGCTTAGAGAGAACCGCAGATACTGAAATAAGTGTCAGTGTTACTTAATAAATACTGTGCACTGTCATCATCCTACTCTGATGGAAATACAATATCAGAACAAGATGTTATGCAACAGATGGATTAATTCCTCTACTAAAAATGTAACATTAGAGACAGGAGACAGTTTTGCAGTGGATACCTTGCTACAACTACTCTAATTGTGCAACCCAATTTGTCTGTGGCAAGGGAAAAATAGGCACTACTCGAAACGAAATACAGGACTCTTTGTAAGTGTGTGTGAGGGTCTCTGGTAGGGAAAGGACAGTGCCACAGGGCAACCGTATGTGTGCTGAGATGAAAAGCCAGGCCACCTACTCCTCTCCTTTTATCACCCCTCTCATAATTAGGTTGGTTAACATACTGCCGTGTATGCAATCATATTGACTGGACCTTAATCATATTAATATTGAGTTCCCGTCTGTGCTTGCCCCAGGTGACGCTTGTAAGTCCAGAGTTATAGCCCTAACCTATGGGAGGAAATTAGCTGTGGACACAAGTTTGTTCTTGTTCTCCACCCTTTGTGTGAAAATATTTAGCAGGCGGGGCGGGCGACAACACTGTGAGAAATGGAAGGGGAAGCACAGTGTTCTACATAGAGCACCAGACTAAGGCATGAAAAATGCAGGAAGAGCAGAACGAGGTGCAGCGTGTGTTAGTTTGGCTGGCAGTCCATTAGGGCTGATAGACATTTCACTTACCAAAGTCAAATATAACAGTCTAGCATTCATTAATATGAGGAAGGGTCCGGGGAATCAAACCCACCATCTGGTTAAGACGACAGTATAATCTACAACTCATGATTAGGTCTAAGGAGTGGAATTTCACTTTAATCTTTTTCAGGGCTTGAAATTTCCATCTGCACTGTGCGCCACATCATTTTTCTTGAAGACAAATGTGCTGTTTTTCATGTTCCAAAATTAGATCAGAAGAAACGATTAATCATGTCATGGCTGGGAAAGGAAACAAAGATCTGATTTTTCTCTCTTCCCTCTTTCTCTCTCGCTGCACCGAGCCCCTCCCTTTCCTCACCTCTTCCTTCCTTCCCCTCTAGCCTCATCTCATCCCCTCTGTAAGACACCACTCCTCCCCACCTCCTTCCTGTATCTCTTATCCTCTGCCTTTACTTTGCTCTATTTCACCCATGTTCTGGACAGCATTCCTGAGCCATATCTTCCACCCTGTCTTTGTGTGAGACAGAGTTATTTTTCTCTTCATCGTTCGGCCCTGAAAGAGGAAAGAAGAAAGAAAATATACGTAGGCTCGATGAATACTACGAAATGGCAATGTGTCTTCAATTAGCATAGCCTTCCCTCTTCTCCTCTGCCCTCCCTATGGTGGCGAACAACAGATGGCAGCATGTTTGTATGTGACACCACAACCAAATCTAAACTGGGAAGAGTGCAAGTCACCGGGACTGCAAATTAGTGAGGCCACACAACTGTCAGGTGCTGGCCTCCACTGACAGTTGTAGCCCATTACGGGAACATTGATGTTTTCACAGTGTGACAAAAAGGATTCCTTTTTTCCCTCTCCTTACAGAGGACCTGTCTGTCAGCCAGCTCTCAAGTCATAACAAATCACTGGCACTCAGCTGAGGCTGAGCATTGGGAGCGTCAGGGGAAGATAAATGACCTGCAGGCCTTTGAAGTGCTTTGGCAGTTCAGATGGCTCGGCAGCGCTGACAGAGAAATATACACAACAGCGTAACCAATAATGAGAACATTAAACATTCCTGCCTCCTGACAGGCTGACAGGAAAGCCCAGCTTGGCATCAATCATCTCCGAGGCATAACCTTGACAATTAGTCTCCTCTCTGCCTCCAGCTCTCACCCTGTGCTCTCTAGACTCCAATACCCAGACTGCACTAGCTGCCAGGCTAAAGGCGGAAAGGATGGCAGGGTGAAGATGTCAGCGGGAAGGCAGAAAGGAATGAGGGCCACAATCAGTGGACCAAGACAGATTCCCTATCTGTGTATGTAGGTGACAGCGGATGTGGGCCCAAACATGTCAGGGCATCACATCGGAGCCTGAGCCAGCCTCAGTCATCTTAGTTAGGATGGCAGGGACTACTCTGCCTTCTGCTCCCTTTTCATTCACCTCACATTCACCGTCACCTGCCTCTCTTTCTTAGTCATAATAGTTCTAATTTTCCCAAATAATACTACATTTTGAGACGGATGTTACATGTATGATGAAAGTACTTGGATAAACTTTGTAAGATTACCATTATACAGTATAGAGCTTCTAAACAAATTTTACAAGCTTTTGGTGACTAACAATATGTTCAGTCATCAACACAGTGAGAATTTTTGTATTGCTTTTAAACATTGGGGATTAGAAATCAAATAAACACAATTGTGGGAATTGTATTTCTAATTTATTCAAACACGAAATTAAATTGTGTTGGGTTTAAAGTATTTTGTCTTCATTAGTATTGAAGCTAGATTATCTGCAAATATTTGTTTTGTCATCAAAATAAATAAATTTAGTGTGAGAAGGAAACTGTAAAACATTTCAGAGCTGAACAGCACAATCCAAACATGCATGTCTCTCAATAATAGGTACTGAAACAGCAGGAACAGCCAAAGTCCCCCAGCCATACTGTTACTGAGCACAGTTTTTCACTTGTGTTTCCTCCATTAGCCATCCGCATGTAAATCAACACAGACAAGCTGACCCCCAAAATGTTTATGTTCTCCAGTTTCAAGCACTTGCACACTGCTCTGGTTGAACATTTTGTTGCAGCACCAGAAGAGATGATTTATGTGGAATGAAGACATTTCCCCTTTGACTAGCACATTCGCAAAAAGGTATGTCAAGGATGTGAGGTGCCTGGTACGGGCAACCTTTCAAGAGAGTATTTTTTTACCCGCTTATTGGAAGAGCAATAAATATCTGGCCGACAGGGCCTTCTCATGGTTACAAAGCCTACCTGCAACTGAGCTGGATAATTAGCAGGCCCTGAAGATGATGTATGACTTTCATTACCCTTTGGGACGGGGCAAACTAAATGAGGACACAGCTAATTGCCGTGCAAAGCAGTCTGGCATGATGTGGGGAAAACTGCAGTCCCTGCCTTTCTCTCTCAGTCCTTCTCTCTCTCTCTCTCTGTGCTTTGTTGAAAAAAAGGAGGCCCTGTTGCGGTTGTGGGGCTGTGATCTCCCTCTCCTCCCTGCCTCGCTGCCCGCAGGAGTTCACTGGCTGTCCATAAATCAGGAGCTGCTTACAGCTGAAACTACCCTGAGTCATCAACATGCAATAAGCTGAGTGACAGATTCAACCCTGACTACATTACGCTCTCAGTTCAAACAGTCTTGTTCTCGACTCTGCTTTCTTTTCCCGCTCACCTTGACTCTGTCTCTCTATCTCCCTTGTCTGTCTGCCACATCTTGAACTTCTTCTTAGAAATCCAAACCCACGGTAGGGATGAAAACAAAAGCTGGTATAATCATAAGATCTTCCTCTCTGCCAAACATTCAGGGGGATAGGGAGCGGGAGAGGCTCTAAGCGGAGTGGGTACGAAAGTGTTTCCAGAAGCAGCTCTCACAGGAGCTCCAGTGGTGGGAAGCTAATGTCTAAAATGGTGGGGTAAGTATGTTGGCATCCATTGCAGCAAGAAACCCCTGCTCTCCCACTGACATGCCAATTTAATCAAGCCTTTCAGTTGTTATGGGTTAGCAGGAGGGTTGGTAGTGATGATTGTTTCTGATGAATCTTAAACTCATGACTTGAAGCTTGCTCCTCTTGAGGCTTGATCCTCTTTGTATAATTTCTCATTAGCTCAAGTTACAAGTTTTAAAAAGTGAACAAAGGTTTCAAGCTATGTGACCTATGACATTATAGACCAATGGGAAGATGTATTGTTGTCTGTTTATAGATGTTGAGCAATAATCCACCATTTGTGGTTATAATGGAAAGGGTTTCAATAATACAGATCCCAGAGGTCCGGACCACTGGAGGCAGTAAACACGCTTTGCGCTGCTGCTCTGTCAGATATACAACAGAAGAAGAGAAACTCCAGCATCTGATCACACAATGCATCCAAACCAACTGTGGGTTGAAAAGATTCATCATGTCATGGTGCTTAAAAAACAACAACCAAAGAACGTGTCAACAATCAACACAGTGAAACTGATCTCAATAATTTGATTCTTCTTCTGCATAACATCCAATGTCCATGTACCAGCTTTTGCCAACTGTGCATGTTTCCCTATGAACCCCATTTGCATTTGTATGCAATTTTAATACTGCATGGGAGAAAGAAAAAAAAATAGAGCTATATAATGAGGCAATGCACACACCTACATTGCCCTTACTGAAAGAAAGGTTTGAGTTTGAAATAATGAAAATCAAAAGGATTTTAACTAACTTAGGAACGGTATACTATACATCTTTATTTTACACGTTTTCTTTTCATGACATCTGTATATTATGACAGTTCCACATTTGAACCTCTCTTGGCATTAGTGAAGGATCTTTGTAAATGTAACATTATTCCAATTGTTCTATGGTTGAGTGTCAGTGTAGTAATACGTGGTCTATTTGACCAGATTTATACTTTTTGATTTGACACCTTCCCAGTGCTTACCCTCAATTAAACTAATTTTCATCATTTTACATTCTAATGGGGGTCAGTCCACACATAACAGTCCTGCCCTTTCCTCAGCAATGCCAAAGACCTATAAAATACAGAGAAGCAGCTCTATCACCAAATGATTTTGTCAGGCATGAACTTAATTTACTTCACTTGAAGCAGCAATCTGGAGCCCATTAATTCCCTCTCAGCGCAGTGAACGAGGTCTTTTTGAAACTATTTCACCTCTTACTAATGAAGCAATTGTTTCCTCTACCATGTGTCAGCTCGTGGAGCGTCACTAACCTCAGACAGACACAGAAAGGCTTTTGAGCTGTCAGGGGGGGTTTTGCTTGTTTCCATCAGCTGTGCCGATCTGAGACTTGAAAGGTACAGCTCGGTTTAGATCCAAATGAATCAGGCACAGTCCAGCGATGAGAGGGTGTGTTTGCTTACTCTTCCAGAGATAATAGCACGAGTCAAACCACCGGGCTTTACCTGCTTTTACGCTTATCTAAATTCATTTGGTTTTGATTACATTCCAAGTTAAGTGAAACACTAATTGTTCCTGAGAGTATAACTATTCAGGCTGCGTGACATTTAGGGCTTCACCAAACAAAAAAATACTTGATTTTGTTGTGTTGCGAGAGAACAAAGCTAAACTTCAACTATGCAAACAAGCTCATGATTTCTTTCTTTCTTTGATTTTGCTTCAAGTTGCTCTATGATTCCATCTTTGTCTCCTCATCTACGCCCACAGACATCAAATCCCATTACGCACTGCTTTGTCAGAAGTCTTTGGATCTCGTTTTTTTATTTATACTGACACTTGGTGTACTCCACTGTTGGTTGAATTCCTCTTTGTCCTAGGTGGGACTGTTCGCTGAGCACAACAAGAATGGAGCCGACCTCGGTGATGCTTCTTGTTTATCTCAAGGTGAGAATTGTTTTTGTTCTCACAATTCTCACACCTTATCTTCCTTTTGGCCTGCAGCTCTGAGGGGCACATATGAAGAGGAGGTGAATGATTCTGACTGAGACATCTCCATCTGTCTCGTTTTTATTTTTTGATGTGCTTGCATTTTTTCTTTGTCTAGAAATGAATAGTTTTATCTATCCAATAGTACATCTGGTCCTAACAAAGGTGCATAGTAGTTTTGGCTCAAACTTTGCCCCAAATTATGGGTATTGTCTTAGAGTATGTTTAACCAGGTTGAGATTTGCTAGGCGTTCTACATAACCCTGCCTCTGCTAAATTATTTTTATCCCCCTGTGGGTGCTACTTCACCAATCAACCATATCATAATAGAAGCATTTTAAACTAAGTAAAGCGCTGTAATGTGAATAGTCTATAGTGCCATAGAACGTTAAAATTTGAGCGGCAGCTGCTTGTTGTATTTAGCAACTACAGAGCTCCAGGACACTGGCTACCAGTGAGAAATGTTTAGCTGCCATTAGGTGACTGCGAGCCGGGTACAGGCACCGCCAGATGACGGTCCTTTAAGAGGCTGTTGTAGTAGGGTTTAGCCAGAAAAGTGAGCATCATCCGATGATGACAGTTAAGTTCACAATACCGATTGTGGTTTGGATTAAAACGTTGCCCAGAAACGAACAACCGTTTCTTGGGTGAAAGTATTTTTGATTTCGCTGCAAGTTCTTCAATTTAAAAGCGATGTGTTTCCATTTGTGAATTTATTTAACAACTTCAGTTTCAGGTACCCAGTACACTTGAATGTAATTAGTGACACCTGTGCCTTCCTGCTATGACAAGTCAAAATGTCTGCTGTGAAAAAGACCTATTGCCATGTGCACGCATGCCAATCTATTGTAATGAAGTAGCAGTTCAGACCTACAGATGGGCAGAGATTGTACAGTTTACTGTATACACATCTCACGTTAGCTAAAAAATAAACAATTAAGAAAAAATGAACATTTTGTTTTCTTACTATGCTGCAGTTGATATTAAACCCCATGCATACATGCACAGGTGTTTTCCCTTATCCTGGCTAACCTCTATTCAGATTGAAGTTGGGTGGGGCCACCAAACTTCATGAACCGAGACGGTGGAACCTCTCCCAACCTAGTCTTGCTTTGTCAGACGTTCCTCTAGCTAATCCACACAACATCCTGGGATAGGAGGAAAAAACATGCTCTGGTTTATGGGTATTTCTGTAAACCCAATCGCAATTGTCTTGGGCTGTGCTAAGCACTGGACAGAGCCATGGTGATGCTGCAAAAAAGCCTTGGGAAGGAACTCGTTTTGGTGGAACATTCAAACGTTCAAAAGATGTTTTATTCTTGCAACAGAAAACAGATAATTTAGCTAGCTGTCTGATAAACAGTTAACCATAGTCCTCATAAATCCAACACAAAGAAAGTAGAAGGTAACAAATAGCCAGCAAGACTAATATAAGTGCAAGTGTATTAACGTTTCTTGACTTCTTTGACATGCGCTTTACATTAAGCTTTTTTAGGCACATGGCCATTGGAAAAGTATAAAAGCAAACAATGTGACCCAGTTAACAAAACATTTGCAGGTTTAAAATGCAAAATGTAAAATCCCCAAAGGACAGAACAACACAAAACCAACAGTCATTTAGAAAAAAAACAAAAAAACAATACCAATAACTGGTGCAGTTCGGATCCAAACTACAAGTCTACTGATTCTTCTCCAATTTGATATTGGCTAAACATGACATTGTCTGCTTTGCATCAATAACAATGTTTGGTCTTGTAATCATCATGAGCAACAAAGCTGAATTGATGTGACAGTAGCTATGTTTCCATCCACACGTTTTTATCCAAATTAAGTGATATTGAATGAAAAATACCTTACACAAACACTAAAATTTGTTGGAATTTCATACGAAATACGTACGAAATACAAAGTAAATACGTTCGATCCCATCGGTTTTTATCTTGATCAATAATGACTTATGTGATAAACGCTGATGGAAACGTTATTTGCTGAATAAATGATGAATTGCAATTGAGTTATAGGTTATTTTTTGGTTGCAAAGTGCCACAAAATGAAGAAGAAGAAGTTTTAGTTAATTTCCGCCCAGTATTTCCGCTTTGTTTGCACACATGGCGGGTGTCAACATAGACAGATGTAACTGGACAGACGAGGACACAAGATACTTTGGAATAAATGGAAGGCGCTCAAACAGCGCTACATGTCCCAAAAAGAGTTGTCTTGCAGCGGTGCCGGAGGGACAATAAAAGGCAAGTTGCATCTGCATCATCATGTGTTGACAATGTCATTCTTTTCTCATGAAAGCTTGATAAGTTGCTATCAGCTGGCACATTAGCACTATTATAAATTGTGCAATATTGATCATTTGTTGGCAGATTGCACGATCCATTTTGTCCAGAAAACTTTTGTCCAGGGTAACTTTTGCTTGAAAATGAATGGAAACACCTTATAATGTCTCAAATCAATTCGATATACAAATTTGATTGCAAAACAGCATGTGACGTCATTATGCACAGGTTTTTATTTGCTTTAAAGCTGTTGGATGGAAACACAATTTCTTCAGCTTTATTCGTATGATTTTTTCTTTTTTCCAAACTTCAAATAATTTGATTTACAAGTGGATGGAAACTTGGCTAGTTCAGACAGCCATTGGGGAAACAGGTTGACTTGTAAGTAGGGCTAAAATCACGACACAACATACGATTGCAACAAATTGAGCTGACCCTTTTATATTGTGTGTACTTTTAATCTTGAGATATTTCTTCAAAATTTGAACCATATGTTGGGTTAATATCTGTGCAGACCTTTATATTCCCAGACGTCTAGTGCCGGTAAATTCAATGATACTTTGCTGTAGGAAGAAAACAGCTTCCTAACAAATCCTCTTGGGATAGGCTCATAATAAAACTGCTGTTCCTGATCAATTTTTAATATGATGTTCCCACCTGACCACACTGAAAACAGTGTCTGAACTTAGAGAGATTTTTTTTAAACATTTCATTACAAAGTGTTTCTTGACTGATATTGTATTCCAGAACATTTCATTTTATTTTTGTTGCCAATAAGAAAATAACATGAACAAATTATTAATTACAGCAAGGCAACATTTGAATTCAGCCAAGGCTGTTATGTAATGAGGTACAAATGAAACTGTATCCGCATATCACCCAACTTTGTTTATCTTTTTCATAAACTCCAGGCCTGCTGCTGAAGTAAAACTGGTGGAGTTTTGAATGAAATCTGACAAGCAACAATAAATCACACTAAATCATGAATCGATAACAAATGCATTCCAAATGATGAATAATGGCCAGGCAGTCATAAACTAACACAAGCACAACTCAGCAGGTCATTCATTTCATGGCAGCACAAAATAAACAGACACATTTCTTTCACAGCACTAATAAATTTCCCTGAAAAACTCAAAGAACAGTCCATCTGCTTCGAATAATTTTTAATTTCCTTTTCTGCTCTGTCCCCATTAGGTATTCCACAGAGATATTCTCAAAATTCTTTCATTTACCTCCTCCCATATGCATCCAATTACCTTTCTCCCTGCAACGGGCCTGTGCCTGGTCTCTCATGAGTATGGTGCAAAATACCCCCACCTGTACCTTATGCAAACGTTATACTTGTTTTATCATCTGTGAGATGCAGTGAGTCATTCAGCTTGTGCTCTGGTGGATTTGGCCTGGGCTTTTGGTTTGACGTTGTCTAGCTATGGCCAGGAACACCTGCACCTCTCTCTCTCTCTCTCTTTCTCTTTCTCTAGGCCGATCTATTAGCTGGCTAAATGGCCCAGCAGATGTTCACAGACCAACGAGGGAATCCGTTCCTGTCCTCGTGACCGCTTCAGCAGTGATGCAGAGAGGATTTACACATGGAGCTGAGGACGACGACACATTTGAGTTCATTTATCACTAAATCATATTTAGGTAAACAATTCCACTGGGTGTCATCAGTGCTAACTGCATTTAAAACAACCCCCTCATTTCCCATGAACCGGATGATGCTTGGCTCTTTTAAAGCAGCTTAGAGGGAACAGGAACTCCTGTGGGATCCAGATATTAAACTTCTTGATCTTATTGTAGTTGACAGAGTAATGATTTTAAGAGTACACATAACCAGCAACAAGATCATAACGAGATATCAAAGACCATGTATTTTTAAATGTTATTGCACAAGTTCAATAAAATTGGGTTTTATGCCTAATTTAAGACTCGGTTCTAGTTTTGCTGATAATGTATCCTATGGCAATTTAGTACTGCCACTCTTATCCCTTTAAAACAAACATTAAAAATTACTTTTTAAAATAAATGAATGGAATTATGAATCAATGTAAATATTTATTTTACATAAAAACAATCATTTATTTTTATAAAGGTTTTTTGCTTATCTGTTTACTCAATGTGTCCAATTTGATTGTTTCTATAGAACTGCATGCTTTACATACTGTAATTACTATCACTTGATACCTCAGTTACATAACTGAATGGAAGAATTTGCATAACAATAATCAGTCAAAAAGAATTTCAAATCCAACTTTTCATAAAAAGAAAAGTTGAATCTTACTTAGTTTGACACGGAATTTGTCCTTTAACAGTTGCACCTAATGTAAGTGTGCTACAACTAGTTAAGTGAAAAAAAATACAGTATGTTTTTGTAAATTGGATTAACTGACTTTTTGAAAATATGTATAAATCAGTAAATTGTGAAAAACAACTGTTGAAATGATATGTTGCTCTCAATGATTTGTGGAACTGGAAACCAAATCAATGCAATTTATGGACTTTTTTTAGTGGCAAGGGCATTAAAGGTACAATATGTAACATTTCTGAATTCAAATGTCTAAAAACAACAATACCTGTGTAATATATTTTTTTGAGTTGTGTAGAATATTCTAAATGCTTCCAACAACGTTTAAACCCAGTCATTTTATTTTAATGACACAGGTTGTTTCATTTAGTTGCGTCATAAAGCCTCAACCCCCCAAGTTACTCTAACTTACGTCAAAACACGTGCACCCAAATGTTATGTTTGAGAGTAACTCTAAATCACACAATGTCATAGAAAGAAAATCTTCAGTAACCATAATACAGCTTGTTTTCTGCCACACAGCATAATTTTGTCATTGATTACATGCCACTTACAATACAGTAATACAGCAGATATCTTATGTATTGATACATTTCAATGTCAGCAATAGCGTTAGATCATGCTAATGCTAGGTGGGGAACGTTAACGTTACAAGGTTACAACATCGTTTAACACGTTCATGAAGTTATTTTATGTATAATTGTTTTGATCAAGGTAAAGTTAATGTTATACAGCACTGGGCTAACCGACAATCATGTTTGCCAGAAGACAAATCCAATGCAAATTTAACCAGCTACCCCACCCTTTTTTTTCTGTCTCACTCCCTGTTCACAGTTACACATCCACAGTTAGCCAGCAGCCAGACACTATTATTCACCTACAGGAATCCGAACCCAGCACAAACCCCAGTGCTGGGCGATAACCATGACAACGGCAGTAACAGAAAGTTTTATGTTCCGTCGGGGAAACAGACCACATCACCCCAGGCATCCAAGTCTGGAAGACTGCGGTGTTGTGCTGAAATTCTCTCCCCTTTAGTGTTTAGTAGTCTTCTTTACAATTACGTTTGACCCACAAATGGTAACTGTCCTGTGGACAAAAGGTGCAAGTGGAAAGAGTCCGAAAGCAACGCCATCCTATTGATGTATCCTGTAACCGGTATCTCCGGGGCTGTGGCTTGGCACCAGAGTTACCCGGCGGCCAGCCCCAAAGATACTTGGCGGCCAGCCCCAGCCGCAAAGTAAGTGTCTCAGCAAGGTTGAGTAATGTTACAACAAACCTTTTTCCCCAAGTTCTGAAAACATCCAAGAAGTGACACTGATGTGAAACACATTGTGATATTGGAGTTTTAGCTGCTGGCAAATGTTAGCTTGCTTTCTTGCTAACTGGTCAACTAGCTAAGTAATGTTAGCTACCAATACAAATCTAATCAAGAAAACTTAATTATGTTGGGAAACTGCAGCTATTTTATCAGATTGACATTAATTCATGTTACTTAACGCAACATAGATAAAACTGTAATGGATGAACCTATCCTACAGATATATTTTAATCTGCAAGTGTGTTAAACTACAACTCCCATAATGCCACTACACAACGTCGTCAAAAGTGATTACATTCATTGCTATTATTGAGAGACCACTAGCGGCAGAAGATTATAAATTCTATGTTTAACAAACTTATCTTAATGGTTAACTGCATGGTAAGCATCTTCTTTTCCCTAACAAATCTGATAACAGTTTAGCTTCATAAAAACATAAAGTATGCCATTGACTTTCAGCTTTTGGCCACTGTAATCTCTGAGTCTCTGTGTGAACTGCAGCTGAGGCCATGCTAGTTGCATGGTGATCGTGTGTTCACACAACGCCAGTCCTTTCCTTCACACTTTGCCCTCATCCTCAACTGACCCCCAGGTCATCCCAGCTCAAAATAGGCCTCGGGTATCTCTTTTTATAACCTGTGTTGTGACAGACTGGACAACAGGACGTGACAGCTAATAAATGCCTTAGAAACACAATGTGTCTTTATTAAACAGTTAGACAAGGGAATGCCAATGGCAGAACAGAGGACAGCGTGGAGGACACAGGCCCCTTTAGAAAAAAAAATCTCCTACTTAAATTGATTGGCGAGAGGTTTGATTGATAAGTTGATCTGGCAATTGCTGAGTGTGTAGATTTGGAATATTTCTTGGGGTGGAACACATGGTTTGATTTACTGAGCAGTTCAAGAGGACAAGCTTGACAAGTAGAGGTGGGATTGAATGACATTTTTGGTAAGAGAGCAATAATTTATGTTTTCCCATGCCAACTATTATACCCAGCTGGCCTCAGCACAGCACCACTTATGTAGGTCTTTAAGGCCAAGTAGATGTGTTGTCACTTGTGTTTTTATAAATCTTGCCCACAGGAATGCAGCTTTAAACGGAAGACTGAAAAACAGAGCCGTGAGTGATGTGAATATGTGTGCTATGTGCATGTGTGTATGCTGTCAATATAATCTACACCACCTAGTTTTATGACTGTGATTTCTTGTGGCACCCTCTACTCTCATTACACAGGATCACACATTTCACTGTAACCATTGCATGGAAACTGGGCTCAAGAGATAATATCATGACCAGAGTGACTTATCACGGTTGTGAGTTACAGAGAATTCATGCTGAAATGAGGGTGAAAGAACAAGCTCTGTCCAAAGAAGTACATGTCCTACTATGTTTCCAAACCCTTGATTTTAGAAACTTCTCAACCAAAATTACATTTAAAGTAAGTGTCACATCATCTCTGAATGTTTAATTAATAAGTCTCTTAAATATTTACGAGAGCAGGTATTATATGCATGTAAGTTGAGAGAGAGAGAGGAGGGCTGTAATAGCTGGCAGTCTAAAGCTAAAAGATTGCAGTAAAGAAGTCTTTGCTCTTTAGAGAATTTACTGGCACAGCAAGGGACGAGAAGACACTAAAGGGTAGATGCCTGCTTCTCTGACCTGACAGTTTGATGGCCGTGTGAAACTCAAGCAAGGCCGAGCTAGTTTGTTTTCAAGACATTTATAAACTGTACCAACATGATCCCAGCACACTGGACCTGCTAATTAATTGCTGACTTTAATTACTCATCTTGTGATCGCTCACAACCCAACACAACACAGCAAGTGAGTCTTCATGTGTTTTACAAGCTAGTATTTGCACACATATGCATGCCTACTAAAGGTGTCTGTTAAGAATGTGTAAGGTAGCAATGCTCACTTTGGTTAAATATGAAGCTAAAGCCAGGAAACAATTAGCATAGCTTAGCATAAAGACTAAAAGCAGGGGTAACCACCCCATGAAACCCTGACTTGTTTATGAGCTTTGTTTTGTACAGCCGAAACAAACAAGATATAAAGTGTTAACTAGTGAGCTTTCGTGGTTATTGTACGCAGATTTACTGACAATTTGTAGTGTCAAGCGGCATCTGCCCTCAAAACACGCAGAGGCGCGAGGGCCCGTCCAACGCTGCTTGCAGCTTTCATTTTAATTTATTTTACAGATTTCAAGTTAAACCCTTAACATAAGATAATCCTTAAGATAATCCTTTACATTTAATAGACAGAAGTAACAGAGTGCAACTAATGAGCTACCATACAAAGACAGTTATTGTACAGTTACCTTTAAGTAGCACAGTTTTTGAAGCTTTATGAAACACAAGCGATATTTAAGCCACAGTCAACAACAGCAACAAAACATAATAAGTTTGACTCTGATGTGTATTGAGCCTGTTGCTTATGACATCCTGTGACTGATAGAATCCAGTCACTAAAGCTAGCCCTCTTGTGCATGTTTAACCCACAATGCTCCAAACTGTCCTCAAATTCACAGAACATCCTCATCGTGAGCCACATTGCTAATCCGGGGTTCCAGCATTCATGTTTGGTTCACAGAAGACTTGTCAGCTCCTGGTGGCACAGATGCTTGCCTGTCAGAGCCACTTCAGGACGATGGATGGAAGAACAGGCTGCACAGTGCTCTAACCTCTCGTCAGTGTTAACTTACAGCGGAAAATGCTAAACACCTCTGACCCTCTGTCCATCAGTGAGCTAGTTAGATGTCAGGGAGGGATGGGAACAAGACCTTTAGATGACTTGATGGTTAAAAGTCAGCAGCAAACTGCACAACAGTTGCACAGCAAAGTATCTAGCCAGAATGTTATTGTTGGGCAGCAATCAATAAACACTGTATGGTGTGTTCTTTGCTTTTTTTTATACCTTTGCAATTTAGAAACGTGCATACACAAACCAATGTTTTTCTACAGAAGTTTCTTGTGTTTCATTTTTTTTCTATACACACTCAAAGACAAGTATTTGAGATGATTCCAGTTGAATTACATTTTTTGGAAAGCTAGGAGGCTCAAGCCCCCTGACCAACATTCATCAATGAGGCAGTGTTTTCAAAATGTCTACAATGGCGTCATTACCAGCACTCATAACAGACAAAAATACGAGAGTATTAGCCAAGTTGACAAATACCAGAATTGTACTCTGTAAACAGCATAATGTCTGTTTATTGGGATAGGGTAAAGATATCCAATTCCACGGGCTAGTGAATTATTCCAACTAAAATTTCACTGTTGTTAAACCAGAGACAAAATATAAACATTGTGTCTTCCTTTTCAATTTTATGTGTCTGTTTATTGGGATTTAATTACTGCTCTTGGGCAAGTTCAACACACTGGACTGTAATCTAAAGTATCAGTGAAAATAGCACTCGGTAAGCACCAGTTGACGTGGGACTTGAGAGACACCAGGGGCATAGTCGTCCCTGAGAGCTCCAGTTTCGGTGCTGCATGATTGAGGCTGCCAACCTGACAGGCCCACCTGCCCAGTGGCTACAGCCAGCTGGCCAGCACAATGATTAACGGCTAGCGTAAACTTACTCAGCAGGGTCTCAGACACATTTGTGCATTCACTCACATGTAGGAGTGTTACATGACACTAAAAGCTATTACAGAGCAGAGGCCCAGACCAAAGCAGGAATGACATCCATAAATGTTTAGTGGGACTGTCCTGCACAGTTATCACTTTTCAAAAAGAGAGACTCGCTCTTGTCAATAGAAGCATGATTCTAGAGATCAATAGAGCAGATTTATGCACTGTGGCACATTGGAGATTACCCTCAAACCTGGATCCCATGTCTGCCTTGAGCTTTCACCCTCTACTTCCTCAATAAAAAGAAAATGACACCATAAAGAGTAAACTGGGCTTGATATCAGACTCCTCGGCTCTAATCCCTAGTAGCTTTTGATACCTTTGATTTTCATTTTTCAAGGGCGGCGTACTATTAATCTTTCGGTGGTGTGTAAAATCTAGCTCTGGGAAATCTCTTCAAAAACCTCCACCTTTTTTCAGAAGAGCAAGGTCTTTGGACTGGAACATTATCAATGTTACAGAATGCACACTACCCCTCATACCTCAGTCTCCTTGAAAGGGCTTGTTTGCTGTGAACTAGTCAGTGAGTGAACAAGTTCAGGCATGAAGGCAGCATTATGCATTAAATCAGGCAGAATACTAAGTAATAATCTGCAACATTTTCTTAAAAGCCAACACTTTTACTATTCTAGGATGTGCCTTTGTTGTTGCTGCAAACAAATAAAATACATACATACAACATTTTAAACAGCAATGTAAAATGTAACATTTGAGGTGTAATGGCAATGGGATTTTAGAGTATGGACTTGATAACATTTTTGTTGTATCATCTGAGACAGTGACTAATTTAATGCCCTTTTTAACATAATGACATTTGTTTTACAAATGTAAAATAAAAATAATTGTGGGAATTAAAACTCTAACGACTAAAAGACATAGGATAGAAATGATCATTTTTTAAACAGGACATAAGTTAAACCCTTTGCTTTTAATTGTGTCTTTGACTTTAACTACTGTTTTACTTTTTTTTTGCACCTTCATTATAGGGAGTTGAAATTGTGTAATATAATAATGTGATACCAGTGACTGGTTATCATTATCCCCCAACTAATAATGTACCAAAACCATGATGGGTAATGTACAGAGCAATGTATCCAAACTGCAATGAAATAAATCACACTAATAATTCCAAGTATACATTATCAGGGTCTTTTCATTTCAGAGCGCAACCTGCATTTGGAAGACAGAAGCAGCATGAGCCCTTTTTAGGCCAGCCATTTGTTAGTTACGTAGATATCGATAAGGAAAGTCAGTGTGCAGTGGATAGTTAGTATTCTGGATAGGGCTCTTGGACAAATAGACGTTTTTTTTTATCCCTCCCGTAAAACACCGCAGGCAACACCATTGCTCCAACTCCAATTAATTTCTACACCCCATTCATATTACTCTTCTATGTAACTGCAACGTTTTCTAATTGCATTCATCACCAAATCCCTCACTTAAATTCCCCCAGTATATTTATTATCACGCTAACTGGGTCTAAATTATTAACCTTAATGATGTGGGCTCTGAAAATATGTTGTCCTTTATTTTCTCCACAGAGAATCAATGCTATACATTAGCAGTATAAATTAAGTAATACTTTACCTAGGCATGTTACCGCCTTCAATATTCCTTCTCAGTGAAATGTATTCTCACAGTCCGGTGGCTTGCGGGGCCTCTTGGGAGGGGATGATATAGTTCATTCTAATGAAAGAGCTAGGTGCTGCTAATGGTTAAATGAAGCATTTGTGCAAGAACAGCAGAGAAAATACGTATGAGAGATCTGGCGAAAACAAGATAATTCACACTCCCGTGGGGATATGATATCATCGGACCCATAGTATATGCTGATGCTCCTGGGAGGCCACGTATGCAAGGAACGGCTGCGTATTCGGGTGTGATATATGTGGGTCAGTAATAGAAATGGGCAATATACGGTAAAGTCCATCACACTTAAAGGTTAATTACAATAGCTACAGTAGTCCTACCTCTTTATGACAAAATTGGTTGTTATTAATCAACTTTAGAGTGCCTTGTAACATTATAAGGTGTGGAAAGGCATAATGGTCTGACACAATGTAATCTTGGTCTTTTTAGGATACTTAAATAAGCCCTTCATTTGAAAATTATTGCAAAGAAAGTGCCAATTAAAAAAATGAAACCAAAATTTCAAATAAGCTGCTATAAAAGACAGTTTTGTCTGCTTTTGAATAATCAATGCCATTAAAAGTGGTTGTAGATTGAACCATTAACATGATTTGAAGTAACTGATGTCTTTAATTTAAAACCTTTATTATTATCTTTCAACAAATCTAAATGGATTTCCGTGCTATCTTTTTTTCCAAGGTGGGAAGTAGCCTCTAGATAAACAGAGATTAGAGAGTATTGTCTCATTGCAAGAGCATCATCCATAACCTCTTCCCTCAGAGTGACTTCAATTACATTACCAAGTTAAATGCTAGTGTTAGGGGGCATTAAGAGGTAAAAACATGGAGGTCTGCTGCAAAGTTAAAGCCTGTGACTGATGACACACAGGTTAAAGAAATACAGGAGAAAGAGTAGATCTGAGCAAGGTAGCCCTGATATTTGCCAGACAGAGATTTGGACTGAACTTCTCCTGCCTTCTGTCTCCTGCTACCAGGATAAATCCCCACTGATTACTAATTGTGTGATTCTTCTTTTCTCCATCAACTTCAACCCGACAGGTTATTTCAGCTTGTTATCGGGAAAACATTTATCCACTTGGAATTATTACTGTGCTAGGGCCTCTGGTGAAACACAAACAGTAGTGAATCTTGTAGAGTTATGGTAAGGCCTCTCCTCATTAGATGGCCAATCGACTGGCGGAGCGGAGGGCCCAATCCCAGCCCTTTATTGAGTGTTAAGGAGACACAGACTGACATTTACATCTCTTCATGACTGGCTAGAGAGAAAATGGCTGCCATATATCCTGGCTCTGAGGAGTGGCAGCTAAGGTCAGACAGTGAGACACATCTTCGTCTCTGAGCTATGCTTTATGGACGAGATAGCACATTTGCTTCACAAAAGAAAATAGGATGAAGGCAGAAAATAGAATACAGTGGGTGCTACAGTGGGTAAGTAATATGTCAATTTGATGAGTGCGCAACTTGGTTTCATATTACAAAAGGTGTTTTCCCAAGGCAACAGAACTCCTCCAAAAACAAACCTAAAAGATGTAAACAAGACAAGTCACCCAATCTCATCTTGTCTGTATTGACTTATTGAGCAGAAACGAAGGATAACACTGTAGTGGATAAAGCACCCACATACCCCAAAGAAACCACAACGGCCCTTAGCTTCTGAGGGGCTCTTTTCATTCAGTGGCAATTACAATCCACACCTGGCAACATAGAGGACTCAATGCCTAACAATGTCGCAGAGGAACTCTCTCCCAAACTACCCTCCCAAATTGGCTCTATAGCTTCGACCCAATTAGGGCTGAAATATGGTAACTGCATCCGCCATTACAGTGCCATGGAGATTGTGCAGGGAGAACTCTTGAAGGTTAGGAGGGGTATGCTTCAGGAGTGATATGTTGTGTGGACTTATGCTTACACAGCAGAAAAAAGCACCATGATGAGGGGACAGCAGAAAGAAGAAAGAAGCAAAGGAGGGATGATAAATAAACACTCCTGGATAGATATCCTGTGGCCATATATATTAGAGTAGCGTGGAACACAAGAAAGGTTAGTGTTTCGGCCAAAAACTAGACTTATTTACTGTATATCAACCATTATTTCATATCTTACTATAATAGGCAGTCTTTCATTAAATGCTAATATGGTCTGTTCAGTTCCAATGTAATGAGCCATGGATTTAGCATAATTTTGCTGAATTGGCAATATAACATGCATTTTACCAATTTATTTTGAAAGATATATTAATTTGCAAACCAGTTCTAGTCACTACATGTAAAAACAATTCATAAAACTACATATTTGTTGTTTAAGACTAAAACAAAACACAAATTGCAAAAGCCAAGGCATTGGATTTGCTTTTGTTATGCAAAGAGGAGAATTATGTTCATAGACGCTCATCAACATCTCAGGACATTTTAGCAGACCTGCGTAAAAAAAATAAAACACCTTCCCCCTCCTTCTTCCTGGATGGCTGGCTGTAGCCTACATGTGCTCCTGACACCAGGGTAACTAATGTTCCCTGTGCCAGCAAAGGATTCTGATTTGATATAAGCATTCAAACCTGTCTGCCTTGAGATATGGCGTCTGTCACCCTCCGCTACGATTGATTCTCTCTTGCCCTTAAATGCAGTGCTTGCATGCAAGCCAAGGACACTCGCCTGTCTGGTCAAGTAATGACAATCGTCTTTAAGAAATAATGGCCCAAACGCTGCTTTTGAAAAGCTACCAGGCCGCATTCAATAATGAATACCCGGTCGATGACACATGATAGATTCCTATTCTTCAGATGGGACACTGTGGCTGCAGTTTAATTGACAAGAAATGAATTCAGGAGGTTGGAATGTAAAGGCAGGGATGAGATTGCGGGAGGGAGGAAGCAAGAGGGGGACTAAATTCTGTGTGATCAGCAAGGTTTCAAACAATCATTGGCGAAGTGAAGTCTCTGCCATATCTATAAGTCATCATGTTTTATAGGCCATTAGGATCTCCAGAGAAGGGCCTTGTGGAGACCGTGGCTTTTTGTCGAAATTAAAATGTCAGAGAGGAAGAAATAGAACAAAACAGAGAATCTGCTATTAATTACCTGGCCATAAAAGTTCAATAATCGGGAAGCAATGCTGTTTTCCGCACAGCAGTACTGATCACAGCAAACTAAAATAGAATGCATTCATCTCCCCAAATTACATTTTTAATCTAAAAGGGGATATACTAGAGAGGGAAAGAACCTTAAACGTGAGTGGAGTACTATACACAGTTTGTAGCTTACTGTCCTGGGGGTAAGCTTTAGTTCACACACACCTACATGCAAAAAAACGGAATACAGAAACCATAAAACTTGTTAACACAATGTTGGTAAATATGTGGCCAGCTTGAGAGTGTGAGAGATGCACACTGCTGATAGAGTAAGACATACTTTTCCCCATTACTAAATAATATATAAGAGATATTAGCCTGAAGTTATTGCTGCTAATGGTTTTCAGAATGATACATACCATCAGCCTATGCCAATGGAAAATCAATAGTATAAGTGTTGTTAATGTGTGAGAAGATGCAGTGTAATGTAAGTTTCATTGTCTTATTTTTTTAACTGAAGTGGATAGAAAACTAATGCTAACATGGTGCTCACATTTCCTAGTGGGATACAAAATATGTCCAGTCTGTCTTACTTAGGCCATTAAAACGATATTCACTTTCAATAGCAAACTCAGTAGAGTAACTTAAGGACAGGTGTTTTCCTTCTCTAAGTGTATCTTCTTGTCATGTGAGCATGTTGAAAGTAAGCACTACTGCTAAAACATCACACCCATACACCCACTGAACAATAATCACTCTTTGTAACAATGTAATGAGGCAGGAGAAAATGTATAAGTAGACATCAGTAGCAAAGCTTGTCATGTTTAATAATGATAACCACAGCAAAATATGTTTTATTGCATTATTATTACATTTTTTTTTTTTGCTCTATACAAATGTAGTCTTTCAGTTTGCAGAAACCCTTACGATTTGCTCCAACCAAAGCTCTCTTTTTTCTGGAACGTTGTTGTGTGTACAACCGAGTGTAGCGCTATTAAAGCCTTCCAAAAAAACTGTCCAAAAGTTAATGTCATTATCCCTATATTAAAATGATCATCTGAAAAAAAACTTTGAAAATATTAAACTTTATGGTTTGAAAAATCATAAAACCAAAAGTTTTGTGTTGCAATAGCGTTTCTTTGTGTTCCTTTCAAGGTGTAGTGTCAACACAGCGATCTATGGCAGTCTTTATAAGTTACAGTACCACACTTGACCACTGGGAAACACTGGCAGCACATTGGACTTTCTAGCACTATATCCAGTTGTCCCACTTGTAACACACCTTTTGTGGGCAGACAGGTTGCACTTGGGCAGATTACTCAATTGAAGTTCAACATTGACAGACTACCTTTATTTAAGGTTAACATGGCAGCAAGTCAAAGTTCCATGAAACCGTAGATTCAAAGATTTTTTTTAATGACTAAAAAAATCAAAGTCCTCTGGAGAGCAATATAGGAAATCGAAGAAAGGACAGAAGAGTGAAATATAGGTGTACAGCATCTCAGGCCTATACAGATGTTGGTGTCTTATTCCAAGTTCTGTGCAGGGATATCGAGTTCCTCAAGACTTTCTATTATTGATCAATGTTGGCTTTATGAAGCCCAATTCATTTATTTATTGTAACCCATTGTGCTCTGGGTTGGGTGTCTGGCTTGGGGTTACACCAAGAGACAATGGCAGCTGATTGGCCAAAAAACTCATATATTGAAGTATTTTATTTATTTTGAATGAAGTTTGTCTTTTATCTTAAAACACTGTTTTGCACTGCATGTTCAACACAACACATACTTTTTCATATTGTGCAGCTGTGTTCAACTATGCACTTCTGTAGAAACTTCCATTTTCTGTTTTAGTAACTCCTCTCAAAAGTTAATGCTGAATCAAGGTGAGAGAAGGGTAAGGATAAACATGGGCAGAGTCCTCAGCACTCCTTGTAGACGTGAGACTCCACACAGAGGGTAGTCTGAAGGGGAGGAGGAGTGGTTTTAATTTAAGGAATGCAGTAGTGCTATATTTCACCCTCTGCTGTTTTCACACATTATTGTGGTAAACATCCCAGGTACTAATATGATATATTTTCAAGCAGGCAGTGTTTCATCCTGCTCCCTGTGTGATTGATGAATGACGGAGAGATGAAATAGGGACAGAGATTTATGGTGCTCTGGCGCATAGAATATGTATGATAATCAGCTGTGTGGTGAAAGGCAATGGAGAGAAATCTACTAAATGACTCTGTTCCCCCTGAGAAGTCACAGGAGGAGGGTTTTTATCTCGGTCTCATTTTGGCCCTCTTTCAGACATTTGTAGGTATGTTCAGGAAGATGAGTTGAAATGCTGTGACTTAAAATCTCTACAAAACATCACAGAGCAGAAATCAAGGTAGGCATGTTATGCAACATTTTTCTATTATGACATTCTTGACATGCATGTTTAATATTTTGGAGATTACCAAAGAGATACATCTTTGGTTTTGATCATTTTAGTTATTTTTTTTTTTTAGCTTTGATGGGCTATCAAGATTTAAACCAATATAACTAAGCTACATTAAAATCTAATTTTCTGATTTGAGAGAAAACAAAACAATTCTCTCCATGAGCAGACAGTTCTGCATCACACCCACTTTGTCTTTATCTACACTCATCAGCCTCTGAAAAGGTACAAGAGTAATTGTCAAATGCCGTAGTTTATCTTCCGTTATATAGTAATTCTGTCTAAGCTCTGATTTAGATATAATACTCATTGGCACCTCTGAGTGCCTCAAACAGTCAGCCCCTAATTGATCCATACAACGTTATCATAAATCCCAAATCCTATGCACTTTATTGATCGTTCTGGAGCGCTTTCTGCTTCTCTGCATGTGTGATTGACTCAGCCCACACACATGCTAAGCATAAGGCATATTTTATCCACTGGAAGCATTATCATATGCAGACTGTGATGTTTTCTTCCCTGCTTGCAAGCATGACTTGAATGACACCCTAGAGAGGGCTTCATTTCCTATTCACCTCAATTTATATTTACACCAGGGTCATAAATAATGCTAATACACCAAGGCGGTTTGGTCAGAGTAATTATTTATTTTCTTCCTTGTGAACTAGCTTGACAATGTTGTTAATGAATACTTCAACTTCCACCTTAGAATTTCCCCAGAGAACATGTTTGAGAACTTCTCTATTATGTACTTCTTAGTCATAGTTGTATGCGAGTGTTTTGTTGCTGATACACTTCTGTCAAGCTGTTTTTTAAAATACACTTTTAAATGTGTATAAAGTTGTGTTCATGTTAAAAATTTGAATTCATAAAACTTAAAGCTAGCTATTTGGATGCTAGCTGGCTAACTAAAGTTTGAAATAAAATTATATATACTACTATGTGGGAAATTTAAAAACATGGCCCACCTTCCATTTAGCGCCCCCACAACCAAAGAGTTTAGCCCTGTATGCTTGAAATGTTATACAAGGATGTTTCTGTTTGCCCCCAATGAGTATGTCCTGTTTGCTTCACAGGTGTGGTGAATCAGTGGCTAATTACGCCCCCTCACGTGTGATGTTTGTAGCTATGTTTTCGTTTAACTATCAAGCGAACTTTAAATACATTTTTGAAATGACGTGAAAAAAGGAATAGGATTTCCATTAACTGGTTTAGAGCGAATAAACTTGGCTACAGCGTAGTTTCATCAAGGGTTGGTGCTTTGGCTACACATGTCTGTAATCTGCCAGTTATTAGAATAGAAGAAGTAGAGGTGGTTCACCGGAAACAAAGCGAGTGACCTTGGCCATCCAACCTATGTACAACAGAAAAATGGAGAAGTCTTCAGGAACTGGGTTCAAGTGAGCAATTTTCAATTGTTCTTTCATGTCAACTAGTATTTGCCAAGTTTCATGATTTCCAGAGACAAAGACAGCTTTTCCAATGCAATACTTCAAAGTGTGCATACAAATATGTGAATAAAAACACGGCTAATCTCTCACTCAAATCTTTTTCTACACACACCCCTATCTCATTAAACAAAGACCTATAACACGATTTACTACAAGTTAACAGAATGTTACTATTTCTGCCCATTTAATTGCAAATAATGTAATTAGATAGTTTGATTAAAAGTTAATTTGCTAGCTAGCTAGCTTTAAACAATACAGTCAGCCGGATACAACCTATTTTTATTAAGTTCAATAATTTAATCAGCAGCTATCTTGAAAACTGGATTTTGCATAACACTGGTTGATGTTTGTCTTCTTTTTACTCTATAGAAAGACCAGGCATAGAAGCATGCTGGTAGCCTTGTGAATCAACGATTTTTAACAGCACACATTTGGACTTTGGCAGGAAAAGCACAGGTGTTCCTAATAACATTGATGACAGCTTGGTTCCGTCACCTTTCCCAGTGAGCCAGCTTGGACAATACCAGGACCCTGGAATTAAATTACCTAAATGGAATGTAGCAATCATTAACATTTTTAATTACACAGTTCTATCTGTTATAACAAGTCAAAAAGTCTGCCATGTCTTGTGTCATTCACATTTACCTAACCGACTACTGGAGGTGGCCGAAAGTTAAACTATCCATGAAAAGAAGTAGCCTCCCAGACAATGGTATCACAGAAATATGGTTTTGTCTGAGAAAATGAATTTGCTTCTCTTACAAATCTAATTATCTTTGAAATAGCATGCATTCACTTCATAGTCTCCCAGCAGGTTTGTTGCTGTGGAGGACAGGACGCCAGAAGGGTAAAGACCCGTTCCTGAGAAATGACTCACCCTGTGCTCATGTGACAGTGGCACGTGTCCAAGCGCAGTCCATAAGGTGGAACAATGAGAGGATTTGTCGTCTCGTAATTGTAATTTAATAAAGATCTCACATGGTATCAACAGGGCCTGACAGGCAGGGTCTGACAGGCAGGGCCTTCCGGCGCTTGTTAATGCAATTGTTCTGGTCAGATGATGCTGTCACAAATCATGCTGAAAGTTGTGTGACAGGTAGCAGAAATCATGATACTTTCTCAGAAGCTCAGACATGTTTTGGATTGAGGCCAGCGAACGAATGTTGTGTTGTATGGTTGAAAAGAAAATCAAGAGCTGCAGAGTATTTGCTGCAGAAAAGGAAGAGATGTGATTTCAAAGAGAGGATTTATTGAGAGTAGGGATTTCTGGAGGGTTATAAAACATATAGATATATTTCAGTCTTATATTTTCAGTCCTATCTATACATCAGAACTCATGTTAACAATAAACATTTAAATTATTTTTTTCTTTTTTTTTTTAAATGTAATTGAAAACTGAACACACAGTGAAGTTAATAATAATTATCAAACTTCATTTTTGCCCCTAAGAAATATGAGGTGTTGACGGTTAAAGGGGAAACCGTTTCCAAAATGGAGGCTTTTGAGGATTAAACAATGGCCTCCCTCGACACTGGCGCCACCACCTTCCCTCCTCTGCTCTTGTTTTACCCCTCTCTTTCACTGCTGATGTATGGGCGATGTGTGGCAGAGGGAGCTCCAGTAAAACCCTGCATATATGCCAAAATACATTTTACAAGCACTGCTCTAATCAGCCTGCAGCCAGAGGCTCATAAATTGCCTCAGTGTGTCTGGAGCTGGTGAACAAACGCAGCTTATGGCCACTGCTGAGGGTTGGATATATAGCAGGCCACGCTCTCTGGGCCGAACAACTCTGAGTGCTGCTGCTGCTGATGTTTGTGAGTCACTTCAATAGAGGGAGGAACACCCAGTGCCTCTATATTTTTTTTTTTTAAATTGACAGGGTACAATAATTTATGCACCTGTTTAATCAGCTGAGTGCATGTAGGCAAATGTTTGCATATTGCTGCATGTTTCATGTCAGACGTTAGTGTGTGAGCACATGTCCCCATGCTTGGATGCTCTCAATTATGTGGAAAGTATCAAATATGTTAAAAGCTGTCATTACATCCATATTCAGGGACCACTAGAGGATTCATCAAGGGTTCCTACACTTGCGCTCGTCTGAATTATCAGAATGATTTGATCGCTCCAGCAGGTAGAATGTGTCACCATTCCAGTTGGGAGGTTGTTTTGTTCTTTTTAATCTCAGCTGTACCTTCACTGTCCTCCACTGAAGGGAAATGCAGTTTATCAAGTGGGGATGACACAGACGGAGGTGATATATGCAGGACTGTACTTCCCCAGATAACTCTAATAGCGTGAAGCCCGTTCCTGTTCTGTTCCTCATTTTCAACCAACAGGGAAATTCCTGAAGTAGGAGAGGTTGATCAAATAAAATGATACTTTGAAGTATGCGCTTGAGTCCCGCGAAGACTTTGGCAAGTCCTCAAATGACATTTCAGAATTAAATAAAGGCACCTTGTCATCTCAGTAGAAAATGGGGGGAGGGGGGGAGGTGCAGCCTGTATCTCTGGTGTCTTCTTTTGAAGAACAAATTTTAGATGTTTTTAATGCCATAGTTTTATAAATGAAGGTACAGTGTACACACACACACACACACACCCACACACACACACACACACCACACACACACACACACACACACACCACACGGAAGGTATGGACTGACATTATCTGAGAGTGTTGCTTAATAAAAGAACAATCATGAAGTGTGTTATAACCAAGGCCAACATGAGTCTGTTGGCCTCAGGCCACGAGTGCTTGTGTAGAAGAATGAGCACATTGTAGTATGTGTGTTCGAAACTATACAGAGGCAGGTGCAGCTCCTACTGTTTGTACACTATGCACTGGCCTGGGTATAGCATGCATGCATGCAAATATCATAACTCGAAGCTTGGTTATTTATATCCCTATACTATTGTAATTGTAATGCATGTTTGGGTGAGGTCAATGGAAAGCTAGAGGCCCTTTTTCTTAATTCTTTCCTTCTACAAATAATCCATTGGGTGGCAGCACTGAGCATGACCTAAAATTGAATATGTTTCTATAAAAAATATTGATGAAACGAGGAGTATTGTTTTCACATATCAAGTGAAAGGGAGGACATTGGATTTTAAGTAGCTATCCTTGACAAGGAATGAGAAAACATGACTTGCAGCCGTTATCATATGTGATACACAATAAAATGCCATCCTGCACATGAACATTGAAGCTAGACAGGTTTGTGTGAAACAATGTGCAGAACACACAGTCTTTTAAGACGTATGACATATAATGGTCTTCACCTTCAACATTTCCTCACTTTTACATAGCTGTCGAATAAAACCCCTGCAGAGGAAAGCTCATAACCGCTCTGAGAGTATAGCCTGCACCTATGAAATCCAAGATTTGTTGCTTTTTATTCTGAGAGAGGATAAGGTTGGGTTTATATACACACACGCACGCACGCACGCACACACGCACGCACGGGCGCGCACGCAAGCACACGCGCGCGCGCGCGCACACACACACACACACACACACTTCTGCTCTGGCAGTCAATAAGCAGTTGCTTGGCAGTGCTCTATCTTATTTACAGGACGTTTGTTGCACTTGACATTTATCGTGACTCCAGGGCCATGAACTTCATGCAAACGCCATCGAAGCATTCAATGCCAAGGGCCCGAGGCCTCCTGTCTCGGCGTCATCACAAGTCTTTTCACGCTAAGATAAATCACTTCCACTGGACCCCAAGCACAGGAAAGGAGAGAGATGGAGGTGGGGGATGAGATGATGGAGAGAGTTGGATGAGGGAGCAGGGAGAAGGGCAGGCAGAGGGAGAGAGAAGAATCAGGGAGAGGGGTGTTAACATCCAAGGAATGCCCAGAGGTTAATGCCAGCCTCATTTCTCTCTCGTTAATTGTTGGGTGCGTTCACACAAATATCACTAACCATTATGAAGGCAGCATATGGTTGGGTAAATGCTCTTTAGATCTTAGAGGGATATAAATACTGTCACCACACGACTGTCCTTGGTCTGCTCATGGCCGCAGGACATGAAAGCGCACGTTCTTAACCATCTGAAGATTGTAATATCTTGACCTGGAGGCTTGGGTGGAGGCTGTGTGTACTTTTCTGAGAGACATATGCATGTAGCTTTACTGTAGAACTGTAATCACCATTGGAATTAACAACATTATCTTGTGTATAGTCTCAAGGTTGTTATGATAGCATGGTACCAGCTCATGGCATTACTACTAACTATCACTACTAACTATTCATGGGTTAGGAGGTTACCAGATTGTTAAAAACTACTTGAAAAATGTCCTTTCATATAACAGTTGTTAAAAGTAAAGTCCACTTACTCAAGTACAATTCAAAGGTATCCCTTTTATGCAACTCAATACTTATGGAGTATACAGAGGGAAATAATACATTTTGCTTCACTAACTTTATTTGACGGATTTGTTACTGGTTCATTTTCAGATTAAGATTTTCTTAAACAGTGTGTAGTTGGGGCCCTTTGTCATGTTTCAGATGTTTGAGTTTTTAGCAGCTTCACCAAAGAGAGATTTCCCCTCTAAATGTCTAATGTGTTTCATTTTAAATTATTTAAGTCCAAGCAAGCAAATTAACACAAAAAGCAAAGATTATAGAAAAGTCTAAAAATGAAAATAAATGTATGTAGCGGAATATTTTAGTTTTTACCTCTTTCTTACCTTGTTAATATCTTACATCCCCTAGGAACTACTAGACCAAAAGAACATAAATATGTGTACTTCCAACTTGATAAACTGTCCATTGCCGAAAGGTGGTTAAAATGAAGTCTGGGAGTGTGAGGAAATTAAATGGCTCTGTCTTGACCTTGAAAATAGTAGTTTGACTAAAAAAAATTACTTTTTTTGAGGTTTCATTGTCTTGCTGTTGAAATGAAAAGTTTGGAAAAAGCTAGAGACTGGGCTGATGATAGTCAACATAAGCATGAATGTACAAATATCTTGGTTAATAGAAACAATAACAAATGGAAAAATGAAAATATGAGGCAGATTTTGCCACACAATGAAAATATAATTCTGCAGTCCCCTGAGAGAAGCGTTTGATTTTTGACAGATTTCAAAGAAACTACAGTGTATAAACTACAGAAACTAGCTGACTGAATGGCTGCCATCAGGAGGCAGTATATGGTTGTATATAGGCAGAAGAGTACACAACGTAAAAGTGTACATATTAAAGATGGCTTCAGTATAGAATGATGAATGCGCGTATGGAGCCTACCAAATCCTCCAGCAGCTCTTGGAGCATATTTCCTCCCGCTGTCAGCCCCAAATTATAAATCAAACTTCTTGCAGGTCCGTATGATTCATTATGACTTATCGACAATAATTTACAGAAGTGGTTTTCAGATGCTTTTAACATTGCAGCAACAGTAATTTACAAACCCAGAGAAAAAAACAAAACAACACTGCTGTATTTTTTTTACCCGACTGGCAGTGCAGAATCTAAGCAGTATGTAGGAGTAAAAAATTAGATCGTTGATGAAAGCTCATTGATTCAAATGCTTGATGTTTCTTGAGATGGCCCTGAAAAAATGCTTTAGGCTGCCTTTTGAGCGTCTTGCTACAGAGGTTTCCGAATCTGATCATGCAAAAATGTGATAATCATTTCAGCAAAACACCCCAAGGCAAACAACTAACAGACAGCACAACATATGCTATAAATAAACTCCTCACATGCCACCGAATATCTATTTGAGTAATCAAATTAATATATTAATGATGATTTAATGAGATATATAATTTATCGATTGCATGTGTTTGGGTCAGTAATGTTTGTGTTAACAGTCTGTTACCTAAGGCTTGTTCT
>NW_022602785.1:0-18820 GCF_008692095.1 Etheostoma spectabile | reverse complement strand
CCCTGTGTTTCTCCATTTTCAGGGATTATGTTCCCAGTTTTGATCTCAGACGTCTGGTGACTTTATATGATATCAGATATTCTCTTATTTCTGTATCATAGCTACATGTATGACCTTTGCAGCAAAAGAAATGTGGAAAATCAGTTTGGTATTCAGTGAGGTTGATTGGTTGTTTAGAGGCTAAAAACAGGTTTAAACTAACTGTCCCTGTTTAAGGCTGTTGGGTGCTAACTCTAGCAGGAGGATAACACGGGGTAGACACCACCGATTGGTTCATTTCTCTCTCCACTGACAGACCTCCTAATGTACAAACTACAGAGCTACGTGTTGAATTGACTGGAATTCTCTTTAAGGAAAAGTCCATGCTTTAAAAAGATGTCTTAATGCACCTCTCCATATTTCCTGACATTGCCGTTACAATCAGATATGTCACTTGTAAAAAATAGAATGTTGGCACAAATGTAGGGAGCTGCGTTGGGAAACGGAGGGTCGCCAGTTAAGTCCCCATGCGGACCAAATACAGAGTGGTTGAGGAGCACTTCACATTGTTGAGAATCCTTCTATAACTGACAATGACTCCATGATGAATTAACACAGCGTTTATTCTTGTGGGTCCAACAGATATGAAATGCGTTCCGAGCAGTTTTACATGCAAGGAATGATGGAAACTGTCTAGTTACAGAGGTTCCCAAAAAGGCACTTAAACAATAGTGTGCTCAGGGTTATATCTGGTCCCCTTGTGGGGCCTGATTGTCAGCTATACTGTGCTGGTTACACTCCCTGCCCTTTCTCTTCCCTCTTTCTTCTTGCCTGTCTATTATTTTCAGTTATCATTTATTTCACAAGACAGCTATGTTCACTCCCTTCTTGGTTTTGTTCCTGTTCTCTGAGTTATCAGACCGTCCTCGAACTTCAGTGTCCTTGGCCTCACCATCTCCTCTTCCCGTGCTCACTGTAGCTTATCTGACTAAGATAGCCCTGTCTGTTCTCTCCCTCCTAGCTGTAACCCAGCTGCAAAGCATAATGTATAATATGTCACACATACACACACTCTTATTAGTCTTTGGTTAATTCAGTATTTACTTTAAGCCAGCTTTTACGTGGCCGTTCCTGAGTGCCCTGTTCATCACCACCTCAGTCATTGTATTATTTTCCCACAACATCCTGGTAACTGCCAGGTACCCCCCCAACCGCTCAAGGCGCTGGTCCAGCTGTAGCCTACTCACTCTCACATCTCTCCATTAGTGCTTGAATAGATCCTGAGTGTAACAAAGTGTACACAGAGTGTAAATTGTAATTTCCCCACTTGGGGATCAATAATATTATAGATTAAATTATATTAATCAAAAAGAAAGATGATGTGTGTATGTATTACTCAAAAAGAACGTATAGGCATATAACGTATAGGCATATATGCATATGTGTATATGCCTTAAAAAGAGCAGATATGCATTAATCAAAAGGAAAGTGAATGTGTACATGCATTAATCAGTAGACCTCGTGGCGCAATGGTAGCGCGTCTGACTCCAGATCAGAAGGTTGCGTGTTCAAATCACGTCGGGGTACTGCAGTTCTCTCACATGTGCATGAATAGGTCCTGAGAGTGTGTATTTCAGCCCTGTGTGTGATTAGTAACTGAGTGTAAATTGTAATTTCCCCACTGAGGATCATTAAATTATTTTAATCAATAAGAAAGATGATGTGTATATGCATTACATGGTGTAGATGGAACATCGTAAGCACCTTTGATCCGCATTAAAGGATCAAAAGCATTCCTTTGATGTGCCAACATTCTATTTTTACAGTGACATATCTGATTGGTGGAACTCCCTGTTACCATGGAAATGTTCACTGCACCTGCAAACTCACCAACAGCCCTATTTCATGCTACTTTGACAAATTCTACGCTTTTCAGAATTTACATAAACAAATGTTAAGTTTCTAAAATGAAAATAACTGTTAAAGAGATTATAAAACATCTATTAAGTTGTTCAAATTCAGCTTCATTAAATTAACCATTAAGTTTCCGCATAACGCATCAGTACTAATATCAAATTCTATTGTAGGTGCTTTCTGCATATTTTTCGTCATTTGACACTTATATACACAATATATGTATCAGATCCAACTCTGTATCTGAATATTAGGACTGGGATCAGGGTAAAAAATGATATACACCCCCCCCCCCTCCTTCTCTCCTGGTTAGTAGATTTTAATCAAGTATATTTATCAATAAACAATGAAATGAAGAATACAAATGTTCCGATAAATGTGCTAGTTTACTGATATGTATATAAGCAGATTTTAAAAATTATCTGTGAAAAATCTTTCAATGAAAATGAAAATCATTATCTGTAATTACCAATGTGCCAACAAGTATCAAAGAATCAAATCAAAGTTGTTTATTTAACTTATTCAACACTGTCTGCTCGAGTTATCTTAGCTTGCTAGATGAAAATAAATAGACAGGGTTGTAACCTAGCAACACTTAGTGTTTGTAAGACACCATTTTGTTTTTGATTACTCAATCTTAGGGACATCTCTCAGAGGAAAAAAAATGCTGCTAATATCCTGTCTCTGAAAATAACCTCAGGCCCCAGAGGGTTAACCGAAATACAAGTCAGGAATAACTAGAACTGCCAGCAGTTATGACGGGTCCAAACCCCCCCCATGCAAGTTGGCCCCAATGACCCGGGGAGCGCACAAAGGTGGAACCAAAGCAAAACAATGGGGAGGGGGGGGGCAAATGTCAGGAAATATGGAGACGTGCATGTAACAGTATGGATTCAGCCGACTGTTGGCACTAAACAAATGGCTTTCAACTGAATGTACCGTCCATTCTCTGCAGTTCATTGACAATTTTAGCATTTTCTGGGACCGCAGACATCTTTTTAAAGCAGATGGACTTTTCCTTAAAGGAGAATTCCAGTCAATTTCAACACGTAGCTCTGTAGTTTGTACATTAGGAGGTCTGTCAGTGGAGAGAGAAATGAAACCAATCGGTGGTGTCTACCCCGTGTTATCCTCCTGCTAGAGTTAGCACCCAACAGGCTCAAACAGGGACAGTTAGTTTAAACCTGTTTTTATCACTCCAAATCCCCTTTGTGAAAACAAGGACAAGGAGTGAAACACTGACATACACACACACACACACACACACACACACACACACACACACACACACACACACACACGCACACACACACACAGTTTATATTGTCATGTTGCCAATGTTCGCACACACATGCACGCACGCACACACAGAAACACAGCTAAGGAAATGCACTTAGTTCCATTCCATCAATGTTTTTATTTAAAAATCAAATCCAAACCCAACAAGAGAACTGACAGCAGAACTAGAACATTGACAGAGTTCCAGTACATTTCCATCCAACCCTTTGGAGAGGTAAGTCCCACTCTACAGCAGAGCTAAAACTACTTTTACTGAACTGTTTCTGTTTAGTAGAGCTGGATGGTGATGGGGAAGGAGTACATTCACTTCTCTCACATTCTTCTTCAAATGAATAAATTTTTTATCAGTTATGTTCCAAATATCAGTACAGTATGATGTGCTGTGATTAAGAGATGCAAATGCACGTTTTCTTTGGGCTCTGTACCAAATTTGGTGAAGTTTGGCCCTTAGGGGGCGCTATCATCACCGTTCATTGGTTTTCTATAAAAAGTCAATGCATTTCAGTGGGAGAATTGCAACATGTCTGCCACAGTAAATGCTATAAACATGAAACCTGTGATGATTGTTTGTCATGCCTCTCTGAGGCAGTTATGACCGTAGACATATAAAGAGCAGACGCAGCATCGACCGCTACTGCCTACTGGCGCTGACGAGCCGTGGGGCGGCCATCTTGGATCGGTCACCAGCTCCACTCAGTGGAACGTGTTTGGCAGGTGCAATGAGGTGTCAGCGCATTTAATACATCATACCTCACTGAATACAGAACTGATTTTTTCGCGTTCTTTTGCTGCAAATGTAGCTATGATACAGGACACATGGTTAGGCGTATTTTAATATTCATAGTAGGCAGTAATAGAATATTCTGATATGATATAAAGTCACCAGACGTCTGAGATCAAAACTGGGAACATAATCCCTGAAAATGGAGAAACACAGGGACATTTCCAGTTTGACTATCAATCTGATTGAAAAACCTAATGTTGTGTCTTTAAAAACAGAACAGGGACAGAGGTAGTTTTTTATGTGATGTAGGCTATGATTGGTATTATGCAAATCACACACTATAAATATGGTAGGTGAAGCAGGAACAGATAGTGGCAGTAACGTCAGATATTTTAATAAGTGGAAGAAACAATATGATTATATTAATAGAGTCTACTTGAAGCTTTTTAAATTTGTTTCTCTCTATCACTCACACACCCACACACACACACACATACACACACACACTGTACTACCACGTTGTTCTGTGATTAAAGACAGATTCTCATTTATTATCCATCTGAACGGTTTACAACCCGGTAAACGTCACCGTAGTAACGTCATCAGCACCTAATTCCATCTTTCTCATACTAGCTGGAGGCGACTATTGTGTCTTGTGCTCGTGCAAAATCACATTTGATCACACAGCTTATTTGCTATTTGCTTGTAATTCCAATATTCTTTGGAGTTATACTGTAATATTACAGATTACATTGTTATGAAAACTAAAAGTATATTTACGTCCTTTATGGAGAAGATTAAGATTCATAGAAGGGTTAGAATGTGTGACATCACACATTCTCTAATGACACTGATATAGAAGGTTTAGTGTGCTGTCACAAGCGTGTGACATAACACGTCCTTTCATGACGTTCTGTGGCTTTGAACACAGACCCTGTATCTTACCGAGAGACACAACCTTTCACTTGAACCCTGTCCTCCATTAAGAGACACGTCTTTGTTGGAACAGAGCTCAAAACTCAAAACACTTTTCTAAACTGCAATACAGCAGTAATAGTACAAAATACTCCAGTACCGCAAGAAATATCGTTAAAATGTATTCAAAAGTATTTTCCGTGGCTATCATGGCGACCAGCGCCTGGCTTGAGGACCTGAGAAAAGCCCTTCTGGAGGTCCAAAACCAAAACGAGGAGCTGGTCTCAGTGAATGCTGGCCTGGTGGAGGAGAAGGGGAAAATCCTCAAGGCTCTACAGTCAGAAAGATCCATGAGGAAAAACCTAAAGTAGGACCAGAAACTCAAGGATGAAGAGATCCGCCTTCTTAAGGAAAGGTTGGTCCAAGACAAAAACCTCACAGAGTCAGTCAGACGCCACTGGAGCTCAGAGTTCAACGGGTTCAATGGATCCATTAAAGAGGAGGACAAGAGCAGGAGACAGGCCTGGCAGGACGAGGTCAAATGTGGACGATGAGAATGATAGCCTTAGTACTGCGTTTATCTCTCTATTAGATTCTATTGGCTTCTCTCAAAGTGTTCATAAACCGACTCACCGTTTAACCTCAACTTTGATCTTGTTCTGGTGTATGGTGTTGAAATTGAACATTTGATAGTGTTCCCACAGAATCCCTTTTTATCTTACCACTGTTTGATAACTTTTGAGTTTATTCTGCTGAACTACACGCCAGTAGGTAAAAACTTCTATACAAGATGTCTATCTGATAGTGCTGTAGCAAAATTGAAAGATGCGATTCCATTAGCATTTAATTCATTCCCAAGTCACAAAGTAACGGAGGACTCCTATGCTAATTTCGGTCCCTCCCATATCGATCATTTTGTTGATAGTGCAGCAGGCTCGCTGCGAATGACACTTGACTCTGTTGCCCCTCTAAAAAAGAAGATGATGAAACCAAGAAGGTTTGCTCCATGGTATAACACTGAAACTAGCAATTTAAAGCAAATATCGCGGAAACTTGAGAAGAGTTGGCGTTCCACCAAACTGGAAGATTCTCGTATAATTTGGCAGGTTTGTCTTAAAACGTATAGGAAGGCCCTCCGTAATGCCAGAGCAGCGTACTACTCGTCATTAATAGAGGAAAATAGGAACAACCCCAGGTACCTTTTCAGCACTGTAGCCAGGCTGATGCAAGGTCACAGCCCTACTGAGCCAAGCATTCCCATAGCTTTAAGCAGTTACGACTTTATGAGATTCTTCAATGATAAAATTATAACAATTAGAAGGAAAATTCACCAAGACCTGCCTTTAACTGGCACTGACTTATCTCTAAAGTCAGGAACCTTAGAAACAGCTGTAAAACCAGACACATGTTTAGACTGCTTTGCTTCACTTGATCTTTATCAATTTAATTCAATTATTTCTTCATCTAAACCATCACCCTGCCTATTAGACCCTACCCAACCTTAACAAGTTTTACCCTTAGTCAACAGTTCTCTACTAGCTATAACCAATCTGTCTTTACTTACAGGCTATGTACCACAGCACTTTAAAGTATCTGTAATTAAACCTTTTTCTGAAAAAGCCCAACCTTGATCCAGATGTTTTAGACAACTACAGACCTATGTCCAACCTTCCATTTCTCTCTAAGATTCTTGAGAAAGCAGTCCCCAAACAGCTGTGTGACTTTCTGCATAGCAACAGCTTATTTGAGGATTTTGAGTCAGGATTTAGAGTTCAGTTGTCTAATTGCCTCAGACAAAGGACTTATCTCTGTAATGGTGTTATTAGATTATTAGTGCTGCTTTTTTTCACCGATGTAATATTGCAAAAATCAATTTCCATAGTGAAGTAGTAATTACATTACATTCAGGAATTCAGGAATATCCTGTCTAAAAATGATGCAGAAAAACTAGTCCATGCATTTGTTACTTCTAAACTCGATTTTACAGGAAGCCAATGCAGAGAAGCCAAACCAGGAGAGATGTGATCTCTTTTCCTGGTTCCTATCAGAACACGTGCTGCAGCATTCTGGATCAGCTGAAGAATCTTTATGGACTCTTTTAAGCAACCTGATAATAAAGAAAATAATTAGCAGCTGGTAGACAGATCTCCCCATCGGGAAATAAAACCCCAGTCTTCCGTGTGAGAGGCGGAGGCGACCATCCAAAGTTTCAGTAGTATTGTGATTTTTGTGTTGGAACAAGTTGCACTGTTTGAAATAAGCTTTTGAGATACAAGAACGTCTTCACTTGGGACAGCAATTGACTCCCAACCCGATGGGAGAAATCCTGAGCTTTGAGATTTGGAGGGCTGACTTTGATTACGAATGCTTGACACTGGACTTCAATCTGCCCCAGTGGGCGCTGTAGATCACTGTTGGATGAAGCCCACAGAACAACATAATCTGGAAAGAGCAGAAGAGGAATTATAAGGTGCCCAGACATGACACTCTCCCACCTTCTGCTGCGCCTTGTGAGGTGCTGTTCATGTCCAGTAGATATGCTTTTTCCATCGCTTGACGATATTCCCATTTAGGGTCAGGAGTTCTCCTCCCATGCTGAACACAGCCTGAGCCAAGGCACGCTTTCCCCCTCATGATTCACCCCAGTGGAAGCTGTAGATCAATGCCTGATAAAGCCAAATGAACCACATAGTCTGCAAAGAGCATAAATGGAATTCCAAGGTGGCTAGACTTGACACTCTCCCAACTCCTGCAGCACCTTGTGACGTTTTGTTCACGTCCAGGAGTTGTGCTCTTTCAATCGCTTGAAAACATTCCCATTTAGGATCAGGAGTTCTCCTTCCATGCTGAACACAGCTTGAGCCAAGGCCCACTTTCCCGAGTAGTCCCACGCGTTCGCCGGGACTTCCTCGAGGCCTTGCATTGGTTAGCTGGTAGAAAAATCTCCCCGTCGGGGAATCGAACCCCGATCTTCCGCGTGACAGGCGGAGATACTGTCCATTATACTAACGAGGAATGCCCAAGCTTAATATTTGGCACATCAACAAATAGGTGGCGCTATTCCAACATTCAGACCACAGTCAATGCATGTAGAAATATTTAGGTTTACTACATATTTGCTATCATTCAAATCCATGACAAAGCATCTGTGACTGAATCTAGTTTAAAATCTCTATTTTGTAGCTTTTTGAACATTTGCAGTAAACTAAAAATGGTGCATTTTCCCACAAATATGCAAAATAAATGCTTTTCGTCAGTTTCAGTAGTGTAGTGGTTATCACGTTCGCCTAACACGCGAAAGGTCCCCTGTTCGAAACAGGGCGGAAACACATTTCTTTGTTTGTATTGACTTCGCACAATCAAACTCTGCGAAGTTAAACTCTCCATGACATTCACGGAAAAATCTCCCTGACGTGAAATCGTGGCCAGGCCTGCCGAAGTTTCCCCAGTGCAGTAGTCATCACATTCAGAGATTCAGGAGTATCCTGTCGAAAATTGATGCAGAAAAACTAGTCCACGCATTTGTTACTTCTAAGCTGGATTACTCCAGTTCTTTATTATCAGGTTGCTTAAAAGAGTCCATAAAGATTCTTCAGCTGATCCAGAATGCTGCAGCACGTGTTCTGATAGGAACCAGAAAAAGAGATCACATCTCTCCTGGTTTGGCTTCTCTGCATTGGCTTCCTGTAAAATCCAGAATAGAATTTAAAATCCTTCTTCTCACCTACAAAGCTCTTCATGTTCAAGCACCATCTTATCTTAAAGAGCTCATTGTACCTTATTACCCCACCAGAGCACTGCTCTCCCAGAATGCAGGGTTCCTTGTGGTTCCTAAAGTCTCCAAAAGTAGAATGGGAGCCAGAGTGTTCAGCTATCAAGCTCCTCACCGGGTTCCCGTTTGGGTTCAGGAGGCAGACACCATCTCCACATTTAAGAGTAGGCTTGAGACTTTCCTCTTTGATGAAGCTTATAGGTAGTTCTGGCTCAGTTTTTCCTTGCCTCTTTCGCCTAGTGCTTGCTCTTGGTGGGAATTTTCCGGTTTCTGTAAATAACATCACAGAAGATGGTCTGGACCTGCTCTTTTATGAAAAGCGCAATGAGATAAGTGTTGTTGTGATTTGGCGCTATATAAATAAAATTGAATTGAATTAAATTACCTGAACCTCAACTTCCTAGCCTCATAGTTGATGTTTTACATTCTTGGATCCGTCTTAGGTTCCTGCTGTCTGCCTACGTTCCTGGATCCTGAAGTAGGTGATCATATCGTCACTGAAAACATATCTTTGATAGCAGGATCATTCTCAATCCTTTTGTAAAACCTTTGTCTTTCTTGGAGTATATCCACTATAATACATTCTTAAAAAATGTCATATCTTTTGCTATGGTTGGGCCTCGTATCCAAACTACTCTGGCAGATGATACTAGTGTCGATTTAGCCTTGGGAAATAATTAGCAGCTGGTAGACAGATCTCCCCATCGGGAAATAAAACCCCAGTCTTCCGTGGGAGAGGCGGAGGCGACCATCCAAAGTTTCAGTAGTATTGTGGTTTTGTGTTGGAACAAGTTGCACTGTTTGAAATAAGCTTTTGAGATACAAGAACGTCTTCACTTGGGACAGCAATTGACTCCCAACCCGATGGGAGAAATCCTGAGCTTTGAGATTTGGAGGGGCTGACTTTGATTACGAATGCTTGACACTGGACTTCAATCTGCCCCAGTGGGTGCTGTAGATCACTGTTTGATGAAGCCCACAGAACAACATAATCTGGAAAGAGCAGAAGAGGAATTATAAGGTGCCCAGACTTGACACTCTCCCACCTTCTGCTGCGCCTTGTGAGGTGCTGTTCATGTCCAGTAGATATGCTTTTTCCATCGCTTGACGATATTCCCATTTAGGGTCAGGAGTTCTCCTCCCATGCTGAACACAGCCTGAGCCAAGGCACGCTTTCCCCCTCATGATTCACCCCAGTGGAAGCTGTAGATCAATGCCTGATAAAGCCAAATGAACCACATAGTCTGCAAAGAGCATAAATGGAATTCCAAGGTGGCTAGACTTGACACTCTCCCAACTCCTGCGGCACCTTGTGACGTTTTGTTCACGTCCAGGAGTTGTGCTCTTTCAATCGCTTGAAAACATTCCCATTTAGGATCAGGAGTTCTCCTTCCATGCTGAACACAGCTTGAGCCAAGGCCCACTTTCCCGAGTAGTCCCACGCGTTCGCCGGGACTTCCTCGAGGCCTTGCATTGGTTAGCTGGTAGAAAAATCTCCCCGTCGGGGAATCGAACCCCGATCTTCCGCGTGACAGGCGGAGATACTGTCCATTATACTAACGAGGAATGCCCAAGCTTAATATTTGGCACATCAAGAAATAGGTGGCGCTATTCCAACATTCAGACCACAGTCAATGCATGTAGAAATATTTAGGTTTACTACATATTTGCTATCATTCAAATCCATGACAAAGCATCTGTGACTGAATCTAGTTTAAAATCTCTATTTTGTAGCTTTTTGAACATTTGCAGTAAAATAAAAATGGTGCATTTTCCCACAAATATGCAAAATAAATGAATTTCGTCAGTTTCCGTAGTGTAGTGGTTATCACGTTCGCCTAACACGCGAAAGGTCCCCTGTTCGAAACAGGGCGGAAACACATTTCTTTGTTTGTATTGACTTCGCACAATCAAACTCTGCGAAGTTAAACTCTCCATGACATTCACGGAAAAATCTCCCTGACGTGAAATCGTGGCCAGGCCTGCCGAAGTTTCCCCAGTGCAGTAGTCATCACATTCAGAGATTCAGGAGTATCCTGTCGAAAATTGATGCAGAAAAACTAGTCCACGCATTTGTTACTTCTAAGCTGGATTACTCCAGTTCTTTATTATCAGGTTGCTTAAAAGAGTCCATAAAGATTCTTCAGCTGATCCAGAATGCTGCAGCACGTGTTCTGATAGGAACCAGAAAAAGAGATCACATCTCTCCTGGTTTGGCTTCTCTGCATTGGCTTCCTGTAAAATCCAGAATAGAATTTAAAATCCTTCTTCTCACCTACAAAGCTCTTCATGTTCAAGCACCATCTTATCTTAAAGAGCTCATTGTACCTTATTACCCCACCAGAGCACTGCTCTCCCAGAATGCAGGGTTCCTTGTGGTTCCTAAAGTCTCCAAAAGTAGAATGGGAGCCAGAGTGTTCAGCTATCAAGCTCCTCACCGGGTTCCCGTTTGGGTTCAGGAGGCAGACACCATCTCCACATTTAAGAGTAGGCTTGAGACTTTCCTCTTTGATGAAGCTTATAGGTAGTTCTGGCTCAGTTTTTCCTTGCCTCTTTCGCCTAGTGCTTGCTCTTGGTGGGAATTTTCCGGTTTCTGTAAATAACATCACAGAAGATGGTCTGGACCTGCTCTTTTATGAAAAGCGCAATGAGATAAGTGTTGTTGTGATTTGGCGCTATATAAATAAAATTGAATTGAATTAAATTACCTGAACCTCAACTTCCTAGCCTCATAGTTGATGTTTTACATTCTTGGATCCGTCTTAGGTTCCTGCTGTCTGCCTACGTTCCTGGATCCTGAAGTAGGTGATCATATCGTCACTGAAAACATATCTTTGATAGCAGGATCATTCTCAATCCTTTTGTAAAACCTTTGTCTTTCTTGGAGTATATCCACTATAATACATTCTTAAAAAATGTCATATCTTTTGCTATGGTTGGGCCTTGTATCCAAACTACTCTGACAGATGATACTAGTGTCGATTTAGCCTTGGGAAATAATTAGCAGCTGGTAGACAGATCTCCCCATCGGGAAATAAAACCCAGTCTTCCGTGTGAGAGGCGGAGGCGACCATCCAAAGTTTCAGTAGTATTGTGGTTTTTGTGTTGGAACAAGTTGCACTGTTTGAAATAAGCTTTTGAGATACAAGAACGTCTTCACTTGGGACAGCAATTGACTCCCAACCCGATGGGAGAAATCCTGAGCTTTGAGATTTGGAGGGGCTGACTTTGATTACGAATGCTTGACACTGGACTTCAATCTGCCCCAGTGGGTGCTGTAGATCACTGTTTGATGAAGCCCACAGAACAACATAATCTGGAAAGAGCAGAAGAGGAATTATAAGGTGCCCAGACTTGACACTCTCCCACCTTCTGCTGCGCCTTGTGAGGTGCTGTTCATGTCCAGTAGATATGCTTTTTCCATCGCTTGACGATATTCCCATTTAGGGTCAGGAGTTCTCCTCCCATGCTGAACACAGCCTGAGCCAAGGCACGCTTTCCCCCTCATGATTCACCCCAGTGGAAGCTGTAGATCAATGCCTGATAAAGCCAAATGAACCACATAGTCTGCAAAGAGCATAAATGGAATTCCAAGGTGGCTAGACTTGACACTCTCCCAACTCCTGCGGCACCTTGTGACGTTTTGTTCACGTCCAGGAGTTGTGCTCTTTCAATCGCTTGAAAACATTCCCATTTAGGATCAGGAGTTCTCCTTCCATGCTGAACACAGCTTGAGCCAAGGCCCACTTTCCCGAGTAGTCCCACGCGTTCGCCGGGACTTCCTCGAGGCCTTGCATTGGTTAGCTGGTAGAAAAATCTCCCCGTCGGGGAATCGAACCCCGATCTTCCGCGTGACAGGCGGAGATACTGTCCATTATACTAACGAGGAATGCCCACGCTTAATATTTGGCACATCAAGAAATAGGTGGCGCTATTCCAACATTCAGACCACAGTCAATGCATGTAGAAATATTTAGGTTTACTACATATTGCTATCATTCAAATCCATGACAAAGCATCTGTGACTGAATCTAGTTTAAAATCTCTATTTTGTAGCTTTTTGAACATTTGCAGTAAAATAAAAATGGTGCATTTTCCCACAAATATGCAAAATAAATGAATTTCGTCAGTTTCCGTAGTGTAGTGGTTATCACGTTTGCCTAACACGCGAAAGGTCCCCTGTTCGAAACAGGGCGGAAACACATTTCTTTGTTTGTATTGACTTCGCACAATCAAACTCTGCGAAGTTAAACTCTCCATGACATTCACGGAAAAATCTCCCTGACGTGAAATCGTGGCCAGGCCTACCGAAGTTTCCCCAGTGCAGTAGTCATCACATTCAGAGATTCAGGAATATCCTGTCGAAAATTGATGCAGAAAGACTAGTCCACGCATTTGTTACTTCTAAGCTGGATTACTCCAATTCTTTATTATCAGGCTGCTTAAAGAGTCCATAAAGATTCTTCAGCTGATCCAGAATGCTGCAGCACGTGTTCTGATAGGAACCAGGAAAAGAGAACACATCTCTCCTGGTTTGGCTTCTCTGCATTGGCTTCCTGTAAAATCCAGAATAGAATTTAAAATCCTTCTTCTCACCTACAAAGCTCTTCATGTTCAAGCACCATCTTATCTTAAAGAGCTCATTGTACCTTATTACCCCACCAGAGCACTGCGCTCCCAGAATGCAGGGTTCCTTGTGGTTCCTAAAGTCTCCAAAAGTAGAATGGGAGCCAGAGTGTTCAGCTATCAAGCTCCTCACCAGGTTCCCGTTTGGGTTCAGGAGGCAGACACCATCTCCACATTTAAGAGTAGGCTTGAGACTTTCCTCTTTGATGAAGCTTAAAGGTAGTTCTGGCTCAGTTTTTCCTTGCCTCTTTCGCCTAGTGCTTGCTCTTGGTGGGAATTTTCCGGTTTCTGTAAATAACATCACAGAAGATGGTCTGGACCTGCTCTTTTATGAAAAGCGCAATGAGATAAGTGTTGTTGTGATTTGGCGCTATATAAATAAAATTGAATAGAATTAAATTACCTGAATCTCAACTTCCTAGCTCATAGTTGATGTTTTACATTCTTGGATGCGTCTTAGGTTCCTGCCGTCTGCCTACGTTCCTGGATCCTGAAGTAGGTGATCATATCGTCACTGAAAACATATCTTTGATAGCAGGATCATTCTCAATCCTTTTGTAAAACCTTTGTCTTTCTTGGAGTATATCCACTATAATACATTCTTTAAAAATGTCTCTCTCTCTCTCTCTCTCCTCTCTCTCTCTCTCTCTTCTTTCTATCTCTCTCTCTCTCTCTCTCTCCCGCTCCGTCAGTCAATCAAGTCTGCGGATCTGTTCTTTAACGTTTAGGTTTCTTCAGCTTCAGGTTTGTTTTTAACTTCGGTTTGTAGTCCTTACATAGTAACCAGTAGATTTCTGGTGAACGTGGGGTTTGTAGTCCTTACATAGTAACCAGTAGATTTCTGGTGAACGTGGGGTTTGTGTCCTTACATAGTAACCAGTAGATTTCTGGTGAACGTGGGGTTTGTAGTCCTTACATAGTAACCAGTAGATTCCTGGTGAACGTGGGGTTTGTAGTCCTTACATAGTTCCCGGTAGATTTCTGGTGAACGTGGGTTTCAGACATGCTGCTTGGTTTAAATGCAACTCCCGTTGCGTCTCTGCCATCGGAGATTTTTTTTTTACTGTCAGCTGCACCCGCCCTATCTCTCTCTTTCTTTCTCTCTCTCTGTGTCTCTCTCTTATTCACACACACACACACACACATACCTGTTGTGGAAATAAAAACAATAAAAAAGAACCAAAACCAAAAAAATCACACTGATCATAAAAAAAATTTGAGTTAAAAAAAGAAAGTTATACTGAATATGAAAACTCTTGTTCATTACATTTTACTTCATAATTGCAACCGCATGTGTTGTATTCATTGTTGCAAAACGTTCTGTATATAGTTTGTTAGTTACCATGACAACACCATTGATCTAAAGCTCGATGCTGTCATGTAAATAGTTTTCAAATCAGCCCCGCACATTTCAAGAGAACCCGACCCACTTCCTGGTTAAATCTGACCACTTCCGGGTTAGGCCCCGCCCAGTCCGAGTACGGATACAGATAATTCATGTGGTAAACAGATACAGATACAGATAATGCTGTACTCGCTCATCCTACTATTCATTATGTCATCATCACAATTCATTATGACATCAACTTTCTTTTTCATTAATGTCTACACACATCAACTTAGTTTTAGATTTATGCATCAACTTTCTTTTTGATTAACGCATATACGCATCAACTTTTGTGTAAATTAATGCTTATGCACATCAACTTTTTTTAGATTTCTGCATATACACATCAAAATTCTTTGTCTGCCAATAGAAGAGAGTTAAATCTCCAAAGAGGTGGGCTACGTTTATAGGTAGAAAGTTGCATATCTAATAATAAAGGTGAATGGTCAGATATTACAATACCTAAATAGTCAGAGGAAATTACACTTGCATTAGGCGTACTGTCAATAAAAAAGTAATCAAGCCTAGAATATGAATGATGCACCTGGGAAAAGAAAGAGAATTTTTAATGGTGGGGTTACGAGATCTCCATGGATCAACAAGACCATTCCGTTTCATAAAATCAGAGAATGTTATAGACATAGCAGATTGAGTCAGATTTCGAGGATTAGAACGATCCAAGATTGGGTCAAAAACACAAATTAGATCCCCACTGAAGATCAGCAGGTGTGTATTCAAGAAGGGAATGTTACTCAGCAATCTGTAAGCATATTCAACATCATCGAAGTTTGGGGCATTTACATTTACAAACAAAACCCTCTTTTGTGAAAAAGTACCAGCAACCATGAGGTATCTGCCATTCCTATCAGCAACAACATCAGTGGATGAGAACTGAACTTTTCTGCTAACTAAAATGGCGACTCCTCTAGCTTTTGAATTAAAATTTGAGTGGAAAACTTGAGCCACCCAAGGGCAATGTAACCTACGGTGATCTTTGACGCGAAGGTGAGTCTCCTGCAAGAATACTATATCAGAGTTTAAACGTTTCAAGTGCGCAAAAACCTTAGATCGCTTAACAGGATTCCCCATACCTCTGATTTTCCAACTGATAAATCTGAGAGATGTGCCTGACCCAGCCATGCTGGGATCTATAATGCCATTAACCATGTAAATAACAAAATAACATAAAAAAAATGAAAATGGTCATAGAGAGCACCCACCCCCCAACATACCCCCAAACACAAATACACCCAAGTCCCCATATAACCATAGAACAAAGGAGACAGCAGTGTTTCCCACAATAACCAAAAGTTGTCCACAATAGCGTTGAACAACCCGGAGACCATGCAGAATAGACAAAGGTAAGAGAGAAAAAAAAACTCCGCCGATCTCAAACACTGTTTAACAGTATGCACATGAATATAGTAAAGCACGTAAAAATGCAAAATGACAAATAATAGTAGGCCCTCAGTCCTGTACTATCAGATGGAGAAAGCATAAAATGAGGTAGTGCTGATCATATCTGAAGGACAAAATACAAAAATATATATATAATGTTAATCACATACAGTAAGATTGAAGGAAAAAAAAATACCTGCTATAAACAAACAGTGACACTACCTAGTTAGTGTAGCAAGCCAGAAAACCTGAAAACATACTAAAAAAAAAATACTGAACATGTAGATAAATAAGGCTGGTGAGTCCACAAACTAAGGAATAATAGAACAAAAATCTGAAAAGCTACTAGAGCGCACCCAGAAATCAAAGTTTTGACATAGTCGCTGGCTTCATCCGCAGAAAACAAAGTCCTTCTCAACACCGTTGTATGTGATGCGAAGTCGCGCTGGATGAATCCGACCATATCGAGCACCGACAATGCCACGAAGTTGGCGTCTGACCTCGTTGAAAGCAGCCCGAGCCCGAGCTATCTTGGCAGTGTGATCCAGGAAGAGTGAGACGGTCAAGTCTCTGACTTTCATCTGTCGGAGCTCTCTAGCGCGGCGCAGAATGTCAACACAGTCACTGTAACAATGAAATCTGCACACAATGGCTCGTGGACCATCACCAGGCTTGGGTTTGGGTTGGAGGGTCCGGTGGGGACCTGTCCAAAAGCGGCTCTTTTTCCAGACCAAACGCTTCCTTCAGTAAGGCGGTACACATAACTGCACATATACATAACATTCTTTTTGATTAATGCATATACACATTCATTATGTCATCATCACTATTCATTATGACATCATCACTATTCATTATGTCATCATCACTTTCATTATGACATCATCACTATTCAATATGACATCAACTTTTTCATAGATTACACACACACACCCAAACACACAACTGGTAAAACAGTTATTTCGTGCTCAAAATCCCACATTGTAAACTAAACTCCAAAACTAATTTTCAAAATACAATAATACAGTAACACAACACACTATGTCTGACAAAACACTGCAACTTGTTTCAAAATACAATAATTATTCCAAACACTAACACACGTTCTCTTCCAACAGGAAACATTTAGTCAATCATAACACAATGACAAAAAAAAACTCTATCATCAGCTGAAATTACAGAAACTGCAATATTTTAGATGTGTCAGGTATGCCTTTACACAATAGACAGTATACTGTATGATCAGAGATGGTGGTTTTGCACATGCATTTTATTTTTTTTTTGTTGAAAAAATTCAAAATTAAAAAATAAATGACTATCTCAGAGTAGCTTTATAGAATCTACAGTTTATGAAAAAAAAGGAGGGGGATGCCCTCAGAGATGGAGGCGCTGGGTTTTTGGGCGCCCGTGTGACCTCCTCAAAAGGACTAAGAACAGTGAGCATGTCTGATGCTAACCCCCACTCATTTGGATAGATGATTGTAGAATCTTTACCCATGTTAGAATGCCAAGCCCTGCGCTGCTCCACCAGCCGCTGGAGCATGTAGAAAGTATTGTTCCACCTTGTTTTTTCATCTGTTATGAGCGTGTGCTGGGGGAGGTTCTACTGTGTTTGGAGCTCATGTAATCTGTTGCTGGCTTTGCTTGAGCAATGAATATGGCCAGATATGCTCCTGGCTTTGGAGAGAGAAGGGATGAATAGTGATGATATCATAATTAATGGTGATGATACAATGAATAGAAAGTTGATTTGTACATGCATACAGTATTTCTGAGTTGCTAAAACACTAAAATCATTCGCAAAACCAAAGTTGCAAGTGTACAAACCACTTATTGATTGAAGCACACAGTTGTAGAACTTTAAACACTTCTCATGTGGTTAGACACAGCTAGCAAATCGGAATCGCTCTTTGTGCAAAACTGTAAACACATTGTCATTCAAAAAGCACATGTAGCATTTTGGTGCACTTCAACTCAGAATGGCACAACACAGCCCCAAAAGTAACACACTGTTGTCATCGGTAACACACAAGCACTCAAAATTTAACACACCTGTTTCAAATCAGTAATGTGTTGCACCCAATCAGTAATGGGGATATAAAGCCAGGTCAAATCCAAATGGGATGTGTGATTTTCACAATGGAGGGCAGGAGAGAAGGTGGAAGTAGAGTGGACGTGGACGTGGAAGTGGACGTGGACGTGGACGTGGACGTGGACGTGGACGGGACGTGGACGTGGACGACAAGGAAGAGAGAGGAGAGGAAGAGAAGGAAGAGGAAGAGGAGGAGGAGGAGGAGGAGAAAGAGACAGAGGAGGAAGAGACAGAGGAGGAGGAGGAAGAAGAGACGGAGGAGGAGGAGGAGGAGAGGAGGAGGAAGAGAGGAGGCGGAGGAAGAGGAGAGGAAGAAGAGACGGAGGAGAAGAGGAGGAGGAGGAGGAGGAGGAGGAGGAGGAAGAACAGAGCCATCATTTCCAATGAAATTAGAGCAACAATCATACACCATGTTCTGGTTCATGGAATGAGTATGAGGGAAGCAGGACTACGTGTTCAACCAATATAAGCAGGTTCTCTGTGGCCTCCATTGTCAGGACATTCAGAGAACACACCGGTAAGTGTACTATCATTTGTGGTCCCTCAAAATTACAGTACAGTATGTACAGTTGTGGAATGTCTCAGTAAATTACTGTAACATCTCTAAAAATTGGCCCTTTTCTTGCAGTATACAGTAAAACTAATAATAGTATACATAAAATATATATTGATGTATTTTACTATTTGGTTACATTGCATTAGGTCTGTCTGTAC